>NC_053169.1:63821267-64091267 GCF_016835505.1 Polypterus senegalus | reverse complement strand
TCACTGTCAGATAAAGAGACTTAAGCGTCTAAGTTGACTTCAGCTGTCTCCGTGGGGGATGAGTGAGCAGGCTGCCTGCTGCCAGTGCCAATCGACACATTTGCAAGACAAAGATGCTGATGAGGAGGTGCGAAGGAATTTAAGGTGGGACGGGATTACAACTCTAGTTGTCGGCTTCAGGGATCCCAGTGTTAATAAATAAGGATCAGTTTCAGTAGCAATGGGAGTGTATTGGGCAAATTTTTCACTCAAGCTATACAAAGAAAAAAGAAAGAATCTTAATACACAGATTTATTCCATTTGCAGCGTCAAATGTAATGTCATGATGATGGGCAATTTATTTAATACTAAGGAGATTCTGATAAATATCTATGCACCTAACAGAGATTTTGTCCAAAATATATTTGCATCTATTCCTAATGTGAATACTCATAAAATAATAATGGTCAGAGACTTTAATTGTGTTTTAAACCCACACCTGAATAGGTCTTCAACAACAATATTAATAAAATCTAATACTGCAAAAATAATCACAAAGTTTGTAATGGATCAGAACTTAACAAACCCATGTAGGGTTTTAAATCCTAACCTAAGAGCATATTCCTTCTTCTCACAAGTTCATCATTGTTACTCAAGAATTGATTGTTTCTTCATAGACAATAACTTTTGATCATTTTTAAATCTTGTAGTTTCTCAGACCACATCTCTCTGTTCACAAAGCTAAATCACGTTGTCCTACACACTCATCACGTAGCAGGCGGCTTAATCCTTTGCAATTAGCTGAAGAGAACTGTACAGAATTGATATCCAAGCAAATTGATTATTTTATGGAGACAAATGTATCCTCAGAGGTCTCAGCAGGAATAGTCCAGGAAACTTGGAAGGTATTTTTAAGAGGGCAGATTATTTCATATCTCTCTCACAAAAATACATTTTAGTACTGGAAGATGTCTGAGCTAATCAGCGAAATTACCAGAATAGATCTAGAATAAGCCAGGTCTCCAAATTAACCACTTTATAGGAAAAGACAGGTTTTTCATTCAGAATTTAACCTCTTGACTACTAAAGAAATGGGACAGCTCATGTTTACATTGTGACATTAATTTGTCACAGAATTTCAAAAGATCTCTGGTCTCAGAATTAATCTGAATAAAAGTGTACTCTTTCCAGTGAATTCTCAAGCATATAATATTAGATTAGATACCCAACCCTTTATCATTGCAGAACAGTTTAAATGCCTAGGGGTAAACATCAAAAGTAAACATAAAGCACTTTATCAACAAAATTTTGCCGTCTGCATGGAAAAAATTAAGCAAGACTTGCATAGATGGTCAACCCTTCATCTCACTTTACCTGGAAGAATTAACATTGTTAAGATGAATATTCTTCCTAAGCTCCTTTTTTTATTTCAAAATATTCCAATATACACCAATAAATCATTTTTTAAGCAATTAGATTCAACAATAACCTCATTTACTTGGAACTCAAAACATCCAAAGAGTGACCCTACAAAGACAAAAGGCAGAAGGGGGCATGGCTCTACCTAACTTCCCGTTTTATTACTGGGCAGCAAACATACAAGCTATAAAAACCTGGACACAAATAGAAGGTCCGCAATAGAAGTAAAATCCTGCAGTACTTCTTTATATTCCCTGCTCTGTGCCCCAATTATTGCAAGTTATCGGCAATATACTAATAACCCAATTGTGCTTCACTCACTTAGAATATGGAACCAATGTAGAAAGCATTTTAAGATAGAGAAGCTTTTATCTGTGGCACCTCTGCAAGAGAACCACCTCTTTCAACCTTCGCAAACATATGCAGTTTTTAATATCTGGAAAAAATTTGGGATAAACTTATATAGACAACGTCTTTGCATCCTATGAACAATTACATTCCAAATTTAACATTCCAGTTACACATTTCTTTCACTATCTTCAAATTAGGAACTTTGCTAAACAGAACCTTGCCGATATTCCTCATCTTGCACCCTCATCCATGCTGGAAAAAATATTGCTCAATTTCAAGGACTCAGACACCATCTCTGCAATATATAAAATCATTTTACAGTCCCTCCCTTTCAAAGATCCAAGATGACACTGGGAAAAAGATCTCTCAATTAATATATCAGAAAAGGGAGTGGAAAATAGCAATGCAGCGAATTCACTCGAGCTCCATATGCGCAAAGCATACAATTATTCAACTTGGGTCATATGTTCTGGGCCTGTACTAAATTAACATCATTCTGGACCAAAATTTTTATTACTTTTCAGACAGCCTTGGTCTCAAAATCCCTCCTAACCCATTAACAGCTGTGTTTGGGGTTCACCCAGATGGGTTTAACACTAGAATTACCAGAGCCTACGAAAAAACTCGTAATTCCGTCCCACCTTAAACTGCTTCTTAAATCCCTTCACACCTCTCCGCCAGCGCCCTTTGTCTTCTAAATGTGCTGATAAAGTGAAGCCGGCTATTCCATCCCCCCACCAATTTAGAACGTGCACGAACTTCTCTCAGCTCATGCCTTGATTGAGTATCTGGGAGTGAAGTGGAGTTTTAGAGTGGAAATAATAGATCGTTGTTTGGAACACACGCATTTCATGTCTGTTCCGTTTCTACAGTAATCTGTGTCAACACATTGTTAAAACAGAAATGTTTTTTATATTCTAGTAGTAGATGACAAAATGTAGGCATAAACTATATAATGTATGAAGCCTGAAGTCCAAATAGCAAAGAAACATTTTCACAAGAATAACACAATTGCACTTTTATTCAAACATATAACTGCAGAAACAAAAGCCGCCTTAACATGCGACATTGACACCAGTTTACTGTAACTGACTCCGTGGCTCAATAGATTCAGCCCCTGCTTGGGAATCAAGAGGTCACGGGTTCAATCCTGCGCTCCTCCGTTTTGAGAAATAAACTGCTCTTGTCTTACTGTTTTAGAATAAAAGCATACATTTGATTTCAGTCTGTAACAGGCGGTGCAGTTTATGATCCTTGTAAAGGTTAGCTTTTTTTTTTTTATTCACTTTTCACTCTCTCAGTCGCGTTCAGAATCAATCCATACAACCCCATCTGACACGGCTGTTTTCACTAAAGACGCGCTATAGCTCTGCAGTGTACCACGATGCATACTAACGCACAATCACCAACACCCCACCCCCCCCGGTTCTGACACACAAACGCTGGCGAAGCTGCCTTCTTCGTATCTCACCGTCACTTGCTTTTCGTTTTATTGAGTGTTCCTGCCAGTCCCCGCATGTTGCTGTATGCTTTTTCTTTTGTACTACAGGACATGCAGAGGAAAGAATGGTAAAGACCAGTAACCTCGGCGCTATATGCAATCATCAGACACTCCCCATCTGCCCGTGTCGTTCAAACACAGGAACATATATTGGTGTAAAAGTATAACAAAAGTGCACTTTTATTCAAGTGCACTTTTTCCATCGCCTTTTCCTGTAAGAAGCAGTGTACACACTTCTCTCTATGCTGTGGTTTCTATTACACACCTGAAAGAAAGAGACAATATATGTGAAAATATAATCGCACTAATGCAATATTATTTGAAAGCGAACAGCGTCAGATCGGGTGTGAATTTATGCAGGAACTGGAAATTCTCTGATGCGGGACCTTCCCCCAGGGAAGAAAGTACAGTGTCAGGTGCTCATTCAGTGTAATAGAAACCATAGCACAGAGAGGTGTGTACACGGCAACAAGTACACGTGTCGTAAATGTAGGAAGTACGGTCCTTGGGTGTGTGGGAACTGTTAATATTTGAATGTGATGATTTTATATAGCACGGAATGAAAATCTGCACTTCTTAGCATTGCACCATGCAAGCTGTCGTATCAATCGCCTACTGTAACTTGCTTTCTTTTTTCTTCGGTTATACAGGTAGTTTTGAATAAAAGTGCACTTGTTTTGTTTGCGAAATGAAGTGTCTGCGTGCACTTTTCGTGGCATTACACGTGTATTTTTGAGCATGCCAGTTTGAGCAGTATAAAAGTATTGAAAAGTATAACAAAACAACGGGCAGATGGGGAGTGTCTGATGATTGCATATAGCGCCGAACTTACTGCTCTTTACTATTCTCTCCTCTGCGTGCCCTGGGTACAAAAGAAACAGAATACACGCGCTATAGCTCTGTGCTGTACCACGATGCATACTAACGCCCCCCCACCCGGTTCTGACACACAAACACTGGCGAAGCTGCCTTCTTCGTATCTCACCGTCACTTGATTTTCTTTTTATTCAGTTTTATTGAGTGTTCCTGCCAGTCCCGCATGTTGCTGTATGCTGGATAGAGAGAAGTGTGTACACTGCTTCTTACAGGAAAAGGCGATGGAAAAAGTGAACTTGAATAAAAGTGCACGTTTGTTATACTTTTACACCAATATATGTTCCTGTGCTTGAACGACACGGGCAGATGGGGAGTGTCTGATGATTGCATATAGCGCCGAGGTTACTGGTCTTTACCATTCTTTCCTCTGCATGTCCTGTAGTACAAAAGACAAAGCATACAGCAACATGCGGGACTGGCAGGAACACTCAATAAAGCGAAAAGCAAGTGACGGTGAGATACGAAGAAGGCAGCTTCGCCAGCGTTTGTGTGTCAGAACCGGGGGTGGTGATTGTGCGTTAGTATGCATCGTGGTACACTGCAGAGCTATAGCGCGTCTTTAGTGAAAACAGCCGTGTCAGATGGGGTTGTATGGATTGATTCTGAACGCGACTGAGAGAGTGAAAAGTGAATAAAAAAAAGCTAACCTTTACAAGGATCATAAACTGCACCGGCTGTTACAGACTGAAATCCAATGTATGCTTTTATTCTAAAACAGTAAGATAAGAGCAGTTTACTTCTCAAAACGGAGGGGCGCAGGATCGAACCCACAACCCCTTGATTCCCAAGCGGGGGCTGAGTCTATTGAGCCACGGTATCAGTTACATTAAACTGGTGTCAATGTCGCATGTTAAGGTGGCTTTTTATTTCTGCAGTTATATGTTTGAATAAAAGTGCAATTGTGTTATTCTTGTGAAAATGTTTCTTTGCTATTTGGACTTCAGGCTTCATACATTATATAGTTTATGCCTACATTTTGTCATCTACTACTAGAATATAAAAAACGTTTCTGTTTTAACAATGTGTTGACACAGATTACTGTAGAAACGGAACAGACATGAAATGCGTGTGTTCCAAACAACGATCTATTATTTCCACTCTAAAACTCCACTTCACTCCCAGATACTCAATCAAGGCATGAGCTGAGAGAAGTTCGTGCACGTTCTAAATTGGTGGGGGGATGGAATAGCCGGCTTCTCTTTATCAGCACATTTAGAAGACAAAGGGCGCTGGTGGAGAGGTGTGAAGGGATTTAAGAAGCAGTTTAAGGTGGGACGGAATTACGAGTTTTTTCGTAGGCTCTGGTAATTCTAGTGTTAAAGCGGAGAAGGACAAACAAACTGTGATTACATTCACTACACTTTTGGCACGTAGACTTATTCTGCTAAACTGGAAGAATCCAAACTCTCCTCTTTTAAGTCAGTGGCAAACCAATGTTTTATACTATTTGAAATTGGAAAAAATCAAATACTCAGTTAGAGGATCTGTACAGATTTTTTTCAAAACATGGCAAGATCTAATCAGTAATATTTTAAAATAAGCTCTTAAAGCACTGAGGAAGCAATTATTTCTGTATTTCTTTTTCTACTCCATTCATCTCTATTGGCTTATAAAACTTATCAATTTAGGTATGTTTACAAGCCTTAAATTTTACTCCGTTTGCCTTGCTCTCTCAGCGGTGGGGGTCGACTTGTTCTCAATACTACTTTTTGTAAAAATGGATTGATTTGTATGGAATTATTGCAATAAAATTAATAAAATATCAAAAAAAAAATTGTGACATTAATACTATGAACATGGAGAGAAGGCAAATAAGATTTTAGCTTCACAAATCCAGGGGCAGGATGTCTGCAATGCAATAACAGCAATTACCAATACAGAGACAAAAAAATTACCATAAAAATATAAATCACACATTTAGAAAGTACTATAAGTCCTTATATTCAGTTTTGTCTAAAGAAGATAAGGCACAATCTAATGAGTTTTTCTGACTAATTATTGATACCACAGCTACTTTTAGTGCTGTGGAACTAGGATAAACCTCTGACACTCAAAACTTAAAAGCATTTGATGGTTGATTGGGACTACCTATTCACCACATTGTACAAATTTGGGTTTGCCCCAAACATATATGTGCATGGCAAACTACTCTGTACTAGTCCAGAAGCCTCAGTTTGTATTAGCAGCATTATTTCAGACTACTTAAAATTAGAATGTGGTACACAAAGATGCCCCCTATCACCATTGCTCTTTGCAGTTGCCATTGAGCCACTGGCTGCTTACTCTCAAAATGCATCGGAGATAAAAGGCATTTTCAGAGGAGGACCTGAACAGAAAATATTACTATTTGCATATGATATAATACTGTATATCTGTATGTCTGACCCACAAAATTCCATGCCAGCAATTCTAAAAGCACTAGCAGATTTTCAAAATATATATGAATTCAGAATCAATTTGAATAAAAGTGTACTTTTTCCAGTAAACTGTACAATAGAGTATTAGACTAGGTACCTTCCCATTTATCTTAGCAGATCGGTTTAAATATCAAGAGGTAAATATCACAAGTAAATATTCAGCTATTTTTCAACAAAATTTTGCTGTCTGCATGGAAAAATCTAAACATGACATGAATAGATGGTGCACCCCATTCACACATTAGCAGAGAGAATCAACACTGTCAAGATGAGCACCCTTCTCAAGCTTCTTTTTCTATTTCAAGTCACCCCCATATACATTAACAATCTTTTTTTTTTTTTAATTTGTTTCAATCATAACCTCATTTTTTTTGAAATTCAAAACATCCACTCATCCAAAGGGTGACTCTACAACAACCTAAAGCAGGAGAAGGCATGGTACTACCTAACTTTCAATTTTATTACTGAGCAGCAAATATATAGGCCATAAAGACCCGGACATCGACACAAATTAATGAACATGTACAAGACTGGTCTACAAAAGAATTAAAAGCTTGCAGTACTTCTTAATATTCCCTGCTCTGTGCTCCAGTAAATACAAACTATGTCCAATACACTAATAATCCAATTGCCCTTCATTCACTCAGAATATGGAACCAATGTAGAATGCATTTTAAGACAGAAAAGCTTTTATCTGTTGCACCTCTACACGACAACCACTTTTTTCACCCCTCTCAAACATACACAGTATTTAATGTCTTGGATTAAACAATTTAGAGACTTCTATGTACATAATGTTTTTGCTTCCTACAAGCAATTAAGCTTCAAATTTAACTTCTCATTAACACAATTTTTCCAATATTTTCAAGCTAGAAACTTGGATGAACAGAAACTGCCCAATTTCCTCACCTTCCACCTATTTGTATTCCAGAAGATCAGTCATGAAGACTCAGAGAGCATCTCTACAATATATAAAAACATTTTAAAGTCCCTTCCTTTCAAAGATCCTAGAGTACAATGAGGAAAGGATCTTTCACTTAATATTTCAGAAAAGGAGTGGAAGGCAACCATGCACAGACCACACTCCAGGTCCATATGCACAAAGAACTCAATCATTCAACTTAAAATCTTCTAACGAGCACATTTATCTAGTATAAAATTATCCAAAATGTGTCCAGGGCAAGATTCAGCCTGGGAACATTGCAGTCGAGCTCCAGCATCACTGGGCCACATGTGCTGGGCATGCACCAAATTAACAACATTTTGGAAAAAAATCTTTGAATGCCTATCAGATAGCTTTAGTGTCACAATCACTCCTACAGCTGTGTTAACAGCTGTGTTCAGTGTACTCCCAGATGGGCTTAAAGTGGAGAAGTACAAACAAACTGTAATTGCCCTTACCTCACTACTAGCACTTAGATTTACTCAACTGGAAGAATTCTACCCCACCACTTTTAAGTCAGTGGGTAACTGATACCCTGTACTATCTGAAATTATAAAAAAGTAAAATTCTCACTCAGAGGATCTGTTCAAAACTTTTTTTTTAAATATGACAGTATCTAATCAATAATATTTTATAATAAGCTTATATATCCGGGAAAAGGATATTCTTCTTTCCTTGATGCTTTTTGAAGATTTGCTTTGTTGGTTGGCTCTCCTCTCTTTCTATTGGTTGGAGGCTGACCTTCAGTTTGTTAAGTTTATTTGGATTGTATGGGTTGTTATTTGCTTTCAATTAAAATCAATAAAAATATATAAAAAAATAAAAGGGCAGAGGTAAAACTGGAAGGAAAATCGAGATTGACACATGCCTGAAGATGGCAAAAGGTGAGCATTGCAGATGTTTTTGTTAGTTTCATTGTTTTGTGATCAAATTTTTATTGCTAAAATGAAAGAGGAATTCCAGAAGGATACCAACAATAATAATTGATTTTTAACCTATATAAGAACATTAACGAAACGCAGCCCCATTGGCACCCACCTGCCCCACCCTACCTCAGATGGCTATTTAAACAGAGACACGGTAAGAAAGAAAAAAGGGATTGTCAGGTAAACCAGCACACACACGTACCCCACACAGGAGTAAATATGGAAGAATACACAAAGTCTTGTGATTTTAATAAAGGGATCCTGACTGTATTTTTACCTACAATTTTAACTTATTTATTGGAATATATATTGTTGATTTTAGCCTTCACCATGAGCACTTGTTTTATTAGGGATTACTTGATGAAAGACTGCACTGCACTTTATTTTTGGAACACTGCAATATTAAAAGCACTAAAGCAATTTTTGTATTATACTCTTGCTTGTTATGTGTCCTCATTGCCTGGATCATTTCAGACATGATTATCAACGGTCCCAGGTTCAAGATGGACATGGCACCTTCAGTCAACCAGGACCCTCACATATTGATACAGAGGCATTTTATATTTGAGTCATTTTCAAATTTGAACATTCAAGTAAAAATACCACATATGAGACAAAAAGCAAAACTGAGATACCTTTTATCTGCAGTCAGAACCTGGCCTTAGTAGCCTGTAGGAACATATTGACTCAAATGTAGGCCATATTTTATTTCAAATAATTTTTAACATTGTGACTCGCATTTGGAGTGTGGGGTTTGGGGGGAGCACTGACCCTTGCTCCTCACAGACAGATCTATTCTTACTGACCTTCTTGGGAGCCCTCCTGATGATTAGTGGCCCTTTCAACTCATACTCTACATAACCCTATTTGTGCATCTGTTTTAAGCAATATACTGTATAAATATTAGTAAGCCAGAGAATGTATGGCTGCATTAAAGACAGTTCCTGCTTGATGTCTTAAGGAGTAGCCCACCATAATCCTTTAATCAGGATAAGGGAGTTTCAGAAAACTGAAATCATTCCATGTTTATCTCTTGACTTTTATATACGAGTACAATATATGCTTTCATTTTTTGTCTGTAGTTAATCCCTTAGCACATTATGATAAGATAGTGTATAAAAACAATATTCTTGCACAGCAAGTTTTAAAACAATGTTAACTCAGCCAATAAATTAAAAATTACACTGAAAAAACAAGCATTTTCATTCTCTTATACTGCAATAATACTTAATTCTTCCAAACATTTTGCTTGATCTGGTTGTGATACAGCTGCATATCACACATTTTTATGATGTGTATATAATGCTTTATTATATTAGTTGTAATATAATGTCAACATTGTATTTTCTCACATTAATTCATATCTAATTAGATCACATTAATAGATAGATACAGTAGAAATGATGTTGTATTTCTAGCTTCCTCATTTTTCCTTCTTGTCATTTCTGAAATTAAATTCATATTTTATTTATGGAAATTGTATCGGAGAGGAACAAAATCTGGATTGAATTTCTGTACTTGGACTTTGTGATAAAAGATTATTGTCCAACAGACATATTGACCAAATGATTTAAATGTTATTATTCTGAAGTGGGGCTGTAAATAAAAATTATATGAATGAATGTTCAAGCATATACCAGCTTTATTTAGGAAAACAAAAAAGGAAATTGCACAAAATATATTTTCAACAGGGGTAGCGGTAAAACCATATTCTCTTAACAGTTTTCAATATTTCAAAATGCAAGTTGCTACATATATTGTAATAGCAGCTAGACATTAGGTTGTGTCCATCATCAGTTTATATTGTGATGCATGAGGAGGTTAAAACCAGTTAATAAATAATCCAGCAGCTGTTAAAATCCTGAGGAATCCTCTAACAGTTACAGACAACCCTTTTTATCTGACTTGTGTTCTCGCCGCCATCCCTCATCATCTGAAAGGACCCCACAAGCCCAGCTCCTTCATTCCTTCCACCGCCTTACCTTGGTCTCTAGCGGGCGAGGACTCAGGGCAGTTGGTACTTCCTGCTCCATTAGCACTTAGCAGCAGTGACCCTGCCCTGTGTGCACCATCTGCTCTTTCCTCTCAGAACAACAGCCGACTGCGACTGTCTGCTTATTATCTGTACCAGCACCGGCTCAACCACGATCTTGCTCATTCTCTCTTTCATTTAACACAAGTGAGTGTCTTTCTCTTTTCTCTCTTTATATCTCTCTCTCATCTTTCCTGCACCGGCTCCTTTAATGCTTCAGTGGGCACAAGTGCTTAATTATACATTCTAAAGCATTATGAGGAAATCAGCCAAACTGCACATGTCTGCACATGAATGTGGGCTAAGCCAGTTCCCTTATCAACACCCCGGGACTGCTCTGCTATGCAACCAAGCACACCTACACCCCATCTAAAAAACTCATGCACTGCCACATTACCCCACAGTCATATAGTGTTGCTATAAAAATCACATTAAACATTTTGTTGCTCACTGTCATGTATCAGTTTGTAACTGCACAAGACAAAATTTGTAGTTGCAGCCAAGGAGAGAAGGGTGTCCAGTTCAGTGGTCTCAGAATTGCATCTCTTCTTCTTGCAGTGCCGAGCTGTATCCTTTGACATGCACTGGGGTAATTTTCAGGTGAGTGTGAAGTTACCAAGATGAGGATCAGCACTTACAAGTCTGAGTTCATGGTGATGCAGTGCTGCCTCAAGTAGAGGATTTCTTGGAAATTTGTTCATGACAGAGGGACGAAATGAACAGGAAATTAGCAGGCAGGTTAGAGCACTGTCTACAGTCATGTGGATATTGAACCAGTCAGCCTTGGCAAAGAGCTTCGGCTCAGCTCTTGATTTACTGCTCAATCTACTTTTCTACCATCACCTATGGGCAAAAGCTGTGGGTAGTGACCAAAAGAACTAGATCATAGATACAAGCAGTAGAAATTAGTTTCCTTTGCAGAGTGTCTGGGCTCAACCATAGAGAGAAGTGGGTTTCCTAAATGCCTTCCTGGGGAGGTGTTTCAGGCATGTCCAACTGGGAGGAGGTCTTGGACCAGAACCAGGACACACTCGAAAGAGAAACACTTTGGTATCCCCCAGAATTTGTTGAAGGAGATGGTGGAGAAAAGGGATGTCTGGGCATCATTGCTTAGACTGCTGCCCTCGCGATCTGGACCCAGATAAGCGGCAGAAAATGGATGGATGGCACTAGTCAGTGACAAACATTTGAAGAATTGTAAGTTACAAAAGAAGTTTTTATTAAATATAAAAAATAAAAAAATAATAATTATTTGAATGGCACCTTCAATTTATAAAAGAGATCATTATAAAATTAAAGGGAAAAAATAGCTCCAAAACTGAAACATTTTCTTTTACAGTGGATCAGTCTTTATTAAATAAATTAAACCACCTCGGATATTTCTGTGATTTTCTAGTTCTAGTCTCAGTTGAACTTTAGTGTTGCCTAAGTAATGTCCTGTTACTTAATACTACTTCTCCTCTTAAAATCAAAAAGCTTTCAACGGCTAATCCATGTTAAGTCAAGATAAAATAAGACATGTAATACTTGTCACACACAGGCAGGAGACAGATTTTGCCACAGTACACCCATTTATTTACATAATATAGTGTCCAAATTACCAGTCCTGCAACACATCACACCATAATTCCTGCTTGCCGCCAGTCCTTCTGCCTCCACTCCTCCTCAGGCTTTTCTCTTCATCCTGACTCTGGCCAACTTATGGAGTGAGGCAGCTCCTTTTTATAGGGCATCCAGAAGGACTCCTGGTGCCCAACGAGCTTCTTCCGGCCACAACTTCGAGTGTGGCATAATTGTGACCAAATAAGGCCATGGAAAGGGTTCCCATGCTCATAACCCGTGGCCCCACTGGAAACCTAGTGGGCTGCCCTCAATCAGCTCGGGGGAGAAACTGTCCTGATAATACTCTCTTCCCCTGTCCTTCCACACTTTCGGCATCGTGGCCAGGTAAGGATTCTGGCCACCCACCACATACTACAGAATAATGGAAAGACCCAGAGTCTGAACTACTATATTATCTGATGATCCTTATTATATTATATTTAAAATGACAAAGGACATTAATATCACATCACATAATTACATTACGTATGAGAAGTAAGAGCCTGTGAAACAATGCACTTGTACTTAGAATTCATTTAGCCAAAAAGATGTTGTTGCATTATGACAGGCTGTCTTTGGTGGACTGATATAATTGTCTTTCTTGCAAGAGCAATCTTGCATTCATGGTCACTGAGATGGAAGACTTTGAGATAGAGCCACATCACAATCAGGACTGATATTCAGTCAATCTGTCTTGGGTCCACAGCAATGAACATATTTAATAACATATGTTTGCACAGTGTGCCACATATGTTATTTTCTTTACAATTTGTTGTATTGCTTTTCTATACAGTATGTTGCCATATGTATAACCTGCTCAAAGTCTTTTCTTGACTTCTGTTGATTTATAACATCCATTTTTATTCAAAGCTGCAATTTTTAGCACTTCACAAAAATCATCAGCAAATTCCCTTTTCCATCTGGTTGTTATAAAGTCTGTCTGTTGTAAAAGAGGATCTGGCTGAGAATGGAATAGCAATAACATGGATAGAGTGCACAAAATAGGAAGCAGGATGTAAGACATTCACATGATTGGCTCACTGGCAATACTGTCATTTCCAAAGACAATGAGCCACTGTTGATAGGAAGTTGTAAGCCCCAATATTGTGTGTGGAGCCATGGAGGAATTGACACTGTTAACTGGAGTAAAAAATGCTGTAGGTAACAGTTTGAAGTGTGCTACTGTGGTTGGTGAGTTTTATTTCACACATTATTTTACTTAAGATGGGTAACTAAGGCCATGAAAAGATACAGTTGAAGCATTTAACCCACGTAAGCCAGCTGACAAGGAGAACACATTTAGGCAAGGTAAGCAAGCTGACAGGGAGCCGGCCAAACAAAGATAAGAAGAAACAAATTGAGGCAACTCGGGCAGGCTATTAAAAGAGAGCTGGTGTACCCCTTGTTTGGTGACAGTTAATTTATGGTCAGCAGTCATTGTGTGCTTTTTCAAATTGGACTGCACTAGCAAAAAGATTGTATCCCATTTTTGGAAGTTGAATGTTATTATTTTGGAACCAAAAACTGTGAGAAAAGAACTGTAAAAAGCTCTAGCAACTGCACTCAAAGCTCATCAAAGGACAACTGGATGACATTGTTTCTACCTGTGTCTAGGACAAAGCCTTCCACACTGTCGAAGTAGACAGAGCTACCTGCTAGGAGACCTATACCTGCATCAATACTTCGCCAGGAG
Organism: Polypterus senegalus; assembly: GCF_016835505.1. NCBI lineage: Eukaryota > Metazoa > Chordata > Cladistia > Polypteriformes > Polypteridae > Polypterus > Polypterus senegalus. The sequence goes on along the minus strand of NC_053169.1, from coordinate 64,077,528 downwards.
CTTACTTTGAGTTTTTATTATCTACAGTGTAAACTGGCATTAAAGAAAGTAAGTGAATCCTTTCTTTAGTGTTTTTTTTTTTGTTTCTTCCTCTTAGATTTATCTTTGTAACATTCTATATACAATATACAGTATATAGTATAAGTTACCAGCCATGTGTGAAAAGCAGGCATTGGTTCTACAGAATGCATGACCTATTAGGTAAAGCATGAAATGTCTGTGTTACTTTAATATGTTATATACTTTTCGTAGGCATTGTATATAATAACTAGACATTATAAAAAATTACTTGCCAGTTTGCCTCTTGGCATTGCATAGAATGCCAAGGAAATGAAAGAAATTTTAATAGTTTCATACTTTTGCTTTTGGCATTCTATGGATTTTCCTAGGCATTCTACACTATGCCTAATTTCACACATTGATGGTAACCTATATACTGTATATATATTATATATACAATTTTATCACACTTGATAATAACGGTATCCCTTTAACGTTTCCTCCAACAGCTAATACACAACCAAGGTGAGCATGTCGGCAAAACAAAACCTCCGAAGAAAGACAAAGTCACTTAGCCGCTAATACACAAACGATGCGAGCATGTCAGCAAAATGAAACCTCCTAGGAGAGAGACACCCAGAGTAGTTCCTGTCAATTACCTGACATCTCTACATTTCAATTTCTTTTATGACGATTTCAATAGTTTCGAGCTTTTTACAGCACAGGCTTACACAGGTAATTCATACTTATGTGGAAAAAAAGAAATAATTCACTGACACTCAGATAGTAGTATTTGAGGAGCAATTGACAACTGTTTGTTTATAGAGACACGTGTGTTAATTGGAATAAGATCTGGAAAGCCATAAGACCCAACACACACTCTTATAGTCCAGCTTCATAGTCAGACAGTGTGGGTGAGTATACAATACACCTGTTAAACACCCCCTACTAACTATCCATCTTGTCTGTCCAGAGTTTGAAACATTGTATACATATGGCAGTGTCATTATCTTCATGAAACAGAGTGATATGTTCCTGTCATTTGAGACCCATGAGAAAAATCAAGCTCACACTTATTCTTAATGCTACTCTGGACAGTCCAGGACTGAGCTAAAGGCTAGCCTCTTGCGTATGTGTACATTGAGGATACATTCCAGTCCATTGTCCAAACTCCATCATAATCCATTCGTTACTTTAACTGTGACTGTTGTCTTCTGTGTTTAAAATGTTATAGAGACTTACTAGAAAATGAGGCAGTTTGTCATATTTTAATGCCAACAATCCACACTTGCATGGAAGCCAGAGGGAGACCAATAACTCAGTAGAAATGTTGGTTAAGATTTGGAGTTAACTGAAATTGCATAGGACATCTCCAAAAGATTATTTAAACAAAGACCGTAAGTCCAATAACAAGGATGAATTTGAACTCGCAATCTAAGCTAAGCTAGTCATCTTCATGATAATGGTGTTGCTGGTGGGAGACTGCAGAGGTATGGAAAACAACTACCCAGTACAACCTATTAAATAATTCTGGCAAACAGAAGGGAGCACATAGCTTTAGAAAAGGTCTCCATTTGAGAGAAGATGGACACATTCTGGAGAATCAGTATCTTGCCATATTCTTGCTGATTTGGCCTGAATCCATAAAATTTACAAAGACTACTCTTTATTCTGCTCAGAATAGGTTGTCTCTATCTTAATGTAGAATATTGTACTTTGTGCAAAACGCCTGATAAGAACTGAAATGTTCCAGCATCAGTTTTGCATAAAAACTGCAGGGAAGAGTCTTTTTCAATAGAGTATCTTGTCATAATGTGCCATGGTGATTTAAATTATTGAAGAGAAAAAAATTGGATGATGGAAGAACTAGAATAGGAACATGAATCTACAAATATATATTTTAGCTTGTAAGTATTTCAGCAAATAACTGGTGAGCTGGGGTTAAAATAAGGTCACTGTACCTTAAGTTTGACATCCAGAATAATAAAATAAAAAATTCTGTTCCAATTTCCCAAGATTTGGGGTGCGGGAAGTTAACCTGGGGGAACCAGGAAAATGGCTATTAAAAACATATAATGAGATACTCATTTCTGTAAACTTATTGTAAAGGCTTACTAAAATTGTAATGGTTTTAATCCTATTTTCTTTGATCTATTTACTTATACTTAACCAGAATATATATGGCATTTGGAGATATGGATGTGTCCATTCATCCATGTGCCATTTGACAAAAATTAATTAAAATCAGTAGTTTGATCATACTGGATTGACAAAAAAATGTTAGTATTTAAATTATAAAGTAATTTCATGTAACCGTGCTTCTAAATATAGAAACAAAATTGTATATGAATGCATTTCCATAATTTTAATTTTAGCATTCTGTTTATTCATGGATATGTGAATAAACATCTGTGACTGGATTACAGCAAAGAAAAAAACCTTTAAAAATGGAGTCACTCATGAAAACGATCAATTTTCCATTGCAAGTCCTGTAAAAAACATCATCGTCAAGCACCACAGAATTTGCTATCTTATTATCTAGCCAGGTGTCTGGAGACATGTTATCTAGGATGCACTTGATTTGTTCAGCTCACAAATTTTAGATCTGCCACACTCTGCATGGTTTGTTTTGCAGCACTCTGCCAGCAGCTGCCATCTCTGTCCCAGAAGGATTGTGTGAGCTGAAAGGCTGACATCATAACAGGCTTAGACTTCATAATTATGAACCCCATATTTTTCTAATATGTATCTGGCAGGAGCTGTAAAATTTAGATTCATTGTACTAATACAGCAATTTGCTTCAAATGCCTCTTAAATGAAACTATAAAAAACTGACTCATGATTTTTATTCTATGTTTATTAATTTATATTTTCACTCAGTTTTTATTTTTAATTTATTTATCTGTCCTTTATATTGTAAGTGTGTCTAATGTTATTTATGTGACTCACCATAAAATCTCCCATGATAAAGGAAAAACTTAGGTTCATGTAGACAAATGTCTGTAAATCAGTGAGGGTGGCACACTGGTTAGCACTGCTCCTTCACAACCCATGCATGTGCTTATGAGAACTTTGCAGGGTGTCCTATTACCAGATTTTTTTTTCTTCTTTTTAAGTACCCAGGTCTCTTTAGACATCCAAAAAATGTGAAGGTTAGTGCTCAGGATATACTGTTCTGGTAGTCGGTCTTCTCTGTAGTCTTGTCAAGCTAAATAGGAGTACAGTGGAAGCTGGGGATGTTGGGGCACATAGTAGAAATTTAGAGTATTTTTTATACTTTTGCTTAGTTAGCTTTGAATCTTAGAGAATTAAGTGTGAGCTTTCTGATAACAATGTCTTAAACATTTTCCTGTACTATGAGAAACTGTAAAAAATAACATCAGAATGCTCTGTTATCAGTGTATGTCTACCCGTTTTTGGCCAGTGTTCCTTACTGTTTTGTGACCTTTTTGTAAATTTTTCAGTCTGCATTATTTAGTATAGTCATTTCAGTTAATATTGTTCTCTTTGTGTTAACATCAATATGTTTAAATGTATTATTAATTTTGTTATGTTGAAAAATATGTATGTACTATTTCTTTAAATGTACATTCCCTATATATTGTGCATGGTCCCTCCAAGAGGCAGGGTCACCAGTAATTCACTGTTGAGGGACTGCTCCAATCCCTATAAAGGCTGAAAGGGAAAGGCGTTCCTCACCATTTATTGAATGTACCTTGGTGGTTTGATTGGTTTTCTTTTTGATTAATGTTATTCTTTATGTTTACTGGTTTTTGTTTTTTTTTTTACATTTCTGGCTCTGTTTTAATAATTTCATTTTCTGGTTTTGTATTGGGACTTGTTTGCTGAGAATTGCCTTTTCAGATTTTTTTGTTTTGTTTTATTGATTTTAATTAGAAGTAGATAAATTCTATATAATCAAGTGAAACTTAACAAAGCAAAATTCAACCACCTCCCAAGAGAAAGAAAGGAGAGCCAACAATCAAAGCTAATCTTTAAAAGCAGCAAGAAAGGAAGTATTATTTTCCCCGAAATGGAAACTTACTCTAAAATGTTTTTGATTAGATTCTGCCATATTTTTAAAAAGTTTTGAAATGATCCTCTAAGTGAGAAATTTATTTTTTCCGATTTCAAATAGTACAGAATATCAGTTTCCCACTGAATTGAAAGTGGTTGGGTGGGATTCTTCCAGTTGAGCAAACTAAGTCTATATGTTAGTAGTGAGGTAAAGCAAATCACAGTTTGTTTGTCCTTCTCCACTTTTAGCCTGTCTCGGAGTACACCAAACACAGCTGTTAATGGGTTAGGAATGATTTTGACACCAAGGCTGTCTGATAGGCATTCAAAGATTTTTCTCCAAAATGTTAATTTGGTGCACACCCAGAAAATGTGGCCCAGTGAGGCTGGAGCTAGACTGCAACGGTACCAGGCTCAATTATGACCTGGAAACATTTTGGACAATTTTAAATGAGATAAATGCACTTGATAAAAGATTGTGGATGAATTGTGTTGATGAGAAGTTATATCTGAATTGTAATTGTTTGTAGGATGCGAAAGGCATTATCTATGTACAAGTCTTTAAGTGTTTTAATCCTAGATATCTTCCAAACATTAAATACTGTACATGTTTGAGAAAGTGGAAAAAGGTGGTTGTAATGTAGATGCCCAACAGGTAAAAGCTTCTATGTCTTAAAGTGTTTCGTACATTGGTTGTATATTCTGAGACAATGAAAGGCCATTGGATTATTAGAGTATTGATGATATGTTGTATTTACTGGGGCACACAGCAGGGAATATAAAGAAGTACTGCAAGATTGTATTTCTATTGCCAGACCAGGCTTGTGTATGTTCATGGATTTGTTGATATCCAGGGTCCTCATGTATAAACGGTGCGTATGCACGAAAATGTTGCATACAAACGTTTCCACATTCAGAACCTGATGTATAAAACCTAAACTTGGCATTAAGCCATGCACATTTCCATGGTAGCTCATACCCTGGCATATGCAAGTTCTGTGCTCAGTTTTGCAGATTGGCGACACCCAGCATCAAAGCAGTGCTACTATTCCAGTGTGGTTTCCCTTTCTTTTTCAGATCCACATCCCTGACGCTGCTTTATAAATACATTGAAATTAACCACATATTGTTTATTAGTTTAATGCATCTGATTGTAATTAACCTGAAACAATATAATGGTCCACAGAATTTTCAAACTATTCTAAATACAATAGCTGCTTTAGCGTTGCTACTCTCACTGCACCTTCTTCTTCTTCTTTCAGCTGCTCCCGTTAGAGGTTGCCACAGGGGATCATCTTTTTCCATATTACTCTCACTGCACCACTCGGGGTATTTATATCACTGTATCTGAGTGGGGAATCACAGCTGTACAGCAGCTGATTGGAAAGAGACTTATCGGTATACAGCATCAAACATACACTGCCTCAGCCATGCTATCTATTGAACTGCTCTCATACTGCAAACATTTCAGAGCCTTTCCTGCGCAGACCTCGCGGTTCAGAAACAGTTTCATCCCAAGAACTATAAACGCACTCAATCAGTCCATCAAGTGTTCCTTTTAGAACTGTTTGTACTTATAAGTACAATTACCTCACTGTAAACTTGCGATACAGTTATAATATTGCACAACCTGAGCCACTTTATAAAGCGAGTATTTACATATGATGATGATATCATTTTTAAGATGAAATGCAGCAAAATATGTTTATTATATTATACAGATAAAACTAACTTCTTTTAATTCTATACTAATAAAAGGCAAAGCCCTCACTGACTGACTCACTCACTCACTCATCACTAATTCTCCAACTTCCCGTGTAAGTAGAAGGCTGAAATTTGGCAGGCTCATTCCTTACAGCTTACTTACAAAAGTTGGGCAGGTTTCATTTCGAAATTCTACGCGTAATGGTCATAACTGGAACCTATTTTTACCCATATACTGTAATGGACTGCAGCTCGACGGCCGTGGGGGATGGAGTTGCGTGTCACATCATCACGTCTCCCACGTAATCACGTGAACTGACTGTGAAGATAGTACGTAGAAAACAAGGAAGAGCTCCAAAGAGCACTGAAGAAAAAATGCATACAAGCATATTCATAAGTGCAGCTACTGCAGAAACAAAGCACGGTGTAAACCGTAAGTTTAAATTAAGTTTATAGACACACTCCCACTGCCGTTTGTCATGCCTTCGATGAATACTTTATTCGCGAGATATAAGTTTAATGAGAAGACACGAGGTATAAACGAGACTTTGGATCACTTTGTAACGGAGTTAAAATTGCTGTAGCGAGAAACTTTTAAGTGCCGGGTCTTAGCTAACATTAAATAAAGCCGTGGATATCGCAACATAACACAAGAGAGCAGCTCACGTAAACTGACTGAACGCAGTACGAGTAATCACTTCCATGCAACAAACCTGTTCAAAAAACGTATTACACAATTGACAAGGTAGGAAAAGAATATTCTCTGAGCTGAGCTCCACAGCTAACACGGTCTTGCAGTAGCAACTTCGTCACGCTGCCACCAAACACTCACAGAAAAATCCACAAGTTAATACACACGTTGTCTCTAGAGTTTCTCCACACTCAATGTATTCCTTGCATCCCCGTTATACCCTCTGATCTCCCATTTCAATTCAATTGCCTCCAATTTCCAGTAAGGCTGTGCTTCGCGATGACAAGTAATAAGTCTCAGGGACAGACCCTACAACAGGTTGCCATTGATTTGAGGCAAGATTGCTTTTCTCCTGGACAACTATATGTTGCATTCTCAAGAGAGAGCTCGCACAGCTTTGTCATATTACAACCAGAGTGCTAAACTGATAACGTGCTATACAAAGAGAACTATAACAATCGTAATAAACAAACAATAAAACAGCGGAGAACCCGTGGATTAAATAAAAAGGCAGCTTCCTTGGCGTTTATAAAACAGAGGAGAAGCTGTGTAAAGGCTGCTTCACAAAAAAACAGCGGAGTGCCTTATATGAGCAGGCGGTCAGCTAAAGAAGGGAATCAATAAATATCTATAATCATAATAAACGAACAAAAAATAGTGCAGAAGCCACGGATTAAATAAAGGAAATGGGTACCTGAACAGTAAAATAAGTCTCAAATAGCTACACAATAACTATAACAATCGTAATAAACGAACAATAAAATAGTACAGAACCGTGAAGCAAGGAGAAAGGACGGCCTTATATGGCATTCGTTTATAAAGCAGCGGAGAAGCTGTGTGAAGGCAGCTACACAAAAAAACAGCAGAGCGCCACACTCTGAATGTATTCCTCGCATCACCGCTATACCCTCTGATCTCCCATTTCAATTCAAATGCCTCCAATTTCCAGTAAGGCTCTGCTTTGCGATGACAATTAATAAGTCTCAGGGACAGACCATACAAAAGGTTGCCATTGATTTGAGGTAATATTGCTTTTCTCCTGGACAACTGTACATTGCATTCTCAAGAGTAAGCTCGCAGAGCTTGGTCATATTACAACCGGAATGCTGAACTGACAACGTGGTATACAAAGAGATCCTTAACAGATAGTAATTGGTATATTTTCCCTCAGCTTAAAAAAGGTTTTCTTTTCTTCTTAATTAAAATTTAAAAGCAGTACTTTGTCGCTGCAAAGCACGGGGATTTTGCTATATACAGTATATACAGTATATGTAGATAAGTATATATATATATATATATATATATATATATATATATATATATATATATATATATATATATATATATGTTGTCATGCACGAGTAGGGACATGATGGACCTTGATACGCTCGGAAGACATTTGCCGGCAGGAGTGGCGGGTACTAACCTTTCTCCTTTTATTTCTTACAGAAAAAAAGACACTCCGCCGCCATAAGCCTCCTTCTTTCCGCAGCACGTTACTTCCGCCCTTCCTCCGTCCACTACTACTGACGTCATCAGTCCCATCTTCCACCACGGTTCCTTCCCAGCATTCCTCCACTTCCGGTTCCTCCTCCATAAAATGTCCGCCGACGCCATCTTTGGTGTCGTGCAAATGTAAAGAATATTATTTTGTGTGTATGACCTGTATTTTGACTTTGCTGTGGATAATTTTCCAGTATACGAGGCCAGAAACCCCAAACCTTTATGTTGTCTGTTGCTTCATCTTTTACAGTGGCATAGCCGACAGGATAATAAGTCCGAAGTAATGTCAGAAGGACAAGACCTCAATACTGTGCTGCAAGGGGATGAACGCCCAGATCCTGTCCCTGCAGCAAGCGCAAGCCGCAACCAACAGGGAGTTGGAGGAAACAAAGGCCAGGTTAGCCGAAGCACAGAGGGTAAGACCTGACCCACCTCGACCGACGCCTCCACCTCTTGTGCCCATGACTGATGCGGACAACGTCGAGTCGTACTTGGGCATCTTTGAAAGGACGGCCACCTGGAACCAGTGGCAGCGGTCCGAGAGGGCGTCCATCCTGGCCCCATACCTGAAGGGACCCGCGCAGCGGGCTTATTACGACCTTCCTGAGTAGGAGGCCGCGAGCTACAACCTCTTAAAACAGGAGATCCTCGCACGCTACGGCATCACGCTGGGCCAGCAGGCGAGTGAGTGGCGGAACTGGCAGTTCGACCTGGACAAGCCAGCCCGAGCACAGGCCTTCGAACTCTTGGGCAAAATTGGGTGCTGGCTACGGCCCGAGGGACCCCAAGCCCGGAAGGTGGTGGAGCAGGTGGCCTGTGAGGGCTTGGTTAACATAATGCCCAGTTCTCTAGTCCAGCAGGTCCGGCGCCATCCTTATAATGACATACAGGGTCTCCTAGAAGTCCTCGAGCCCACTCGACGAGCTGCGGAAGCGCCGCAGAGACCCAAAGAAAAGCCGGCCTCCCCGCACTGTTACAAGTGCGGTGAGACCGGCCACCTACTACCGACCTGTCCCCTCAACCTGAACACGGAGCCGATGGACTGCACTTGGGCTACGGCAGAAAGGTACTGTGCCCCGTCGCATCCCTTGGCGAGTCCTAATACGGGAGTGGTGTTACTAAATGGGCACTCGGTGGTGGCTTTGTTTGACTCCGGCAGCAACATAACCATTGTTGCTCGCCGTTATGTTTTACCGCGACAGTGGCTAAACCAACATCTGCAAGTCACTTATGTACTTGGGGAGACCAGGTCTTATCGTTCCGCCCAGTGCTATATCGCCTGGAAGGGGGAATTGACTCGCTTGGTGGTCGCGGTGTTACCCGAACCCCCCTATCCGGTGATTTTGGGACAGGACTGGTCACACAAAAACTGCGGTAAAATGCACACCGCTCCCGGGGCCTCGTTGGTTCTGGTTATGAAGGGGCGAGGCGCCCTTCCCGTCCCCACGCCGTGCTCTAGGGCAAGGCCTAATGGCGCAGGCACACAGGGGGACGCTTCTCTGGTGACGGACCCTGACCCGGAAGTATCAAGCCAGGGAACGAGCCAGGGAACTCTTCCTGTCACCAGCTCGCTAGACCCTTTGAATAGTTTGGATCACCAGTGTCGATACACGCCTGCCTCATTTAACAGAGAACAGTGCAATGACGATTCCCTGCGGTTTGCCCGGAATGCTGTTGTTGTCCCCGGCAGCTCACAAGCTGACGATTCCATATCACGCAAGCCCTTTTTTGTGCTTGAAAATTATCTGTTGTATCGGGTTGCGACCCACGAGGGCAAATTGCGGAAGTTGCTGCTAGTTCCACGTACCTTCCGGCGGGAGATATGTGAACTAGCTCATGCTCACCTCCTTGGCGCCCATCTCGGGGCCGAAAAGACCTTGTAGAGGCTTTGGAGAGGATAAAGCTCCGCTTTTACTGGCCTGGGATCAACGAGGAGGTCCGGCGTTTCTGCCAATCCTGCCCGGAGTGTCAGACTCGCCAGATTCCTAGGAGGGACTGCGCTCATCTCGTTCCCATCCCGCTGACCGATGTTCCCTTCGACAGAATAGAGGTGGATTTAGTAGGACCTCTGAAACCCTCAAACCGTGGCCATAAATATATACTGGTCATGGTGGATTACGCAACCCGATACCCAGAGGCGGTTCCCCTGCGCTCCGCTAATACTAAAAACATCGCACGGGAATTAGTCAACCTATTTTCTAGAGTGGGTATACCCAGAGATGCCCTCACGGACCAGGGTACACCCTTCACCTCGGATAAGTTCAGGGAGGTTGCCAGATTACTCCGTGTTAAGCACCTGAAGACGTCTGTCTATCACTCGCAAACAGACGGGTTGGTAGAGTGCTTTAACCAGACGCTTAAACAGATGCTACGCAAGGTAGTCAACGTGGACGGTAGGAACTGGGACCAACTCCTGCCACTCATGCGTTTTGCATACCGGGAAGCACCTCAGGCCTCTACGGGCTTCTCCCCTTTTGAGTTGTTATATGGACGACAACCCCGAGGACTTTTGTATATACTAAAAGAAGGTTGGGAGGCTGAGGCCCTTCCCTCCACCAATATATTGGAGTATGTAGCGCAACTGCGCGACAGGCTCAATAAAATCAGGCCACTCCTAAAAGAACACGTGACTCGTGCACAGGCAGCACAAGCCCGGTGTTACAACCGTAACTCCGTCCTCCGGGAGTTCCGCCCAGGGGATCGAGTAATGGTGCTCGTTCCTACCTCCCACTCTAAACTACTGGCTCACTGGCAAGAGCCATACGAGGTTAAGGAAAGAAAGGGACTCGTCGACTATTTGGTTAAACAACCCAATCGTCAGCCGAGTGAGAGGATCTATCACGTAAATTTATTAAAACCTTGGAAAGACCGAGAGGAGTCTTCCGACACTCGTAGATTCCTCTCTCTGTTCACATGCACATCTGACCTTAACCTCAGTGAGGAGCTGACCACCCTACAGTGGCAGGAGTTGCCATCCCCGAAGTAGTGAGCGAATCACCGGGCCGGACTTCGCTGACTGAGCACTACATAGTCACGGCCCCCGGAGTGGTCGTCCGGGAGAGACCCTACAGACTCCCGGAGGCAAAACGCGCTGAAGTGGAACTTGAGGTACAACGGATGTTGGACATGGATATTGTCGAAGAGAGCCATAGTCCTTGGTCAAGTCCTATTGTCCTCGTTTCTAAGCCGGACGGCTCCTGGAGATTCTGTAACGACTTCAGACATCTAAACCAGGTCTCCAAATTCGATGCCTACCCGATGCCCCGTATAGATGACCTTCTTGAGCGTCTGGGTACGGCTCGATACTTGACTACCCTTGATATGACAAAAGGGTATTGGCAAATTCCCTTAACGGCATCTACCAAAGAGAAAACCACCTTCAGTACCCCTAGCGGACATTGGCAATACAAGGTCCTTCCATTTGGACTGCACGGGGCCCCGGCAACCTTTCAACGTCTGGTGGATAGAGTGCTGAAGCCCCACCAGTCATATAGTGCCGTCTACCTGGATGACGTAGTCATTTATTCCGGCACCTGGAAGGAACATCTATTGCAGGTCTCCGCTGTCCTCGCGACACTAGCAAAGTCTGGCCTCTGCATAAACCCCCGTAAGTGCTTCTTTAGTCTAAAGGAGGCCAAGTATTTAGGCTACCTAGTGGGATGAGGACAGGTGAGACCACAATGTTCAAAGATTAACGACAAGGCAGAACATGCATTTAGTGACTTAAAAAAGGCCCTAACGTCGGCAGCAGTATTAAGGACACCTGATTTTGGTCTTCCTTTTATTATTCAGACCGTTGCTTCAGACACAGGCCTGGGAGCTGTGTTGAGCCAAAGCGTCGATGGTGTCGAGCACCCCGTGATGTACTTAAGCCGGAAACTGTTGGACCGGGAGACCAGGTACGCGGCAGTGGAGAGGGAGGCCTTGGCCATTAAGTGGGCGGTGACGCATCTCTGCTACTACCTGTTGGGTCACGAATTCACTCTGATGACTGATCATGCTGCTCTTCAGTGGATGTCCCTACACAAAGAGTCGAATCCCCGAGTCACCAGGTGGTTTCTGGATTTGCAGCCGTACAAGTTCGCCGTCACTTATCGTCGCGGCAACCTTCAGGCCGATGCCCTCTCTCGTATTCACGACCTCTTGGTTAGGTCCGCCTGACCTGACGGTTCTGGGCTGAGGGGGGTTGGTCGTGTCACGCATGCCCGAGTAGGGGACCACGGACGGACCTTGATACGGTCGGGAAGGAAGACATTCGCCGGCAGGGAGTGGCGGGTACTAACCTTTCTCCTTTTATTTCTTACAGAAAAAAAGACACTCTGCCGCCATAAGCCTCCTTGTTCCCGCAGCACGTTACTTCCGCCCTTCCTCCGTCCACTACTACTGACGTCATCAGTCCCATCTTCCACCACGGTTCCTTCCCAGCATTCCTCCTATTCCGGTTCCTCCTCCATAAAATGTCCGCCGACGCCATGTTTGGTGTCGTGAAAATGTGAAGAATATTATTTCGTGTGTATGACCTGTAATTTGATTTTGCTGTGGATAATTTTCCAGTATACGAGGCCGGAAGCCCCAAACCTTTATGTTGTCTGTTGCTTCATCTTTTACAATGTGTATGTATGTACTGTATGTGTCTATATATATATATGTAGATAGGTATATATATGTAGATATATGTAGATATGTATACAGTATATATGTGTCTGGCTTCGACAGGAGCATGCCGTCGTCCTTGGGGCAGTTTCCTTTTTCCCTCGGAGCCTCCAGATGATCATCTCTGAGGTACATGCATGGAACAAAGTGAGTTATAACAAACGGGTTGTCGATGACGTTCCCAGCATGTACTTCAGAGTGATTGTTGCTTCCTGGAGGTTTCTCCGGACTTGTAAGGCAGCTCCGTGACTCCTCCCGAGCGTCGGCAATTGCACCTAAGGTTCTCCCACTGGCATTGTCGCACTGCTTGCCCTTCTATTATTTCTGGCGCCACATCCGAGTGGCAGCCTTTCCAGCAGCTCCGTATATGACTTTATCTTTTTACCTTTTTATCTCTATTTTTCTCTATTTCACTGATCACTTCTACCACTTTCTTTTATGTGGAATTGCTTCCTGGACACTTTTTACTATTTTTTATTTTATTAGATGTGAATTTCCCCTTGGGATTAATAAAGTATCTATCTATCTATCTATCTATCTATCTATCTATCTATCTATCTATATGTCTGTGTATGTATGTATGTGTATATGTATATGTGTGTGTGTATGTATGTGTGTATATGTATGTGATATATATGTTGATATTTGTATATATATGTATATATAAGTTGTGGAGCCGACCCAGACACAGACAGTCGGACATGTTGTTTGTCACCACCACACGTTTATTTACAACTATTTACAACAATTATAAATGGTCACTCAGACCCAGTTCGTGCACAATACCCCAAACACTCAGTCCTGGCCACAAATGCCTCTTCTTCGGGCCGCCTCCACACCTCTCTCATGCCTCATCCTGCTTCCACCCGACTCCAGCCTCGAATGAAGGGAGACGGCCCCTTTTATACACTCCCCAGATGAGCTCCAGGTGCTTCTGACACACCCCTGTTGGCCACGCCTACGTGTGGCGGAAGTGTCGGCCGCTCTACCGGCAGCTCCACAGGTGTCCTCTTAATTCTTCCCCCCAGCACTTCCTGGTGTGGCGGAAGTGCTGAGGTAACAGGTCCCCAAGGCATTGGGGTGCCTCCTGGCGGTGACCACGGGCCCATACAGGGTGGGGCTTCCATGCCCTCAACCCGTGGCCCCCAGAGCAACCAGGAAGGCGGCCCCCACGTGATCCAGGGTGGGCGCAGACCCACATCCGGTCCCTCACGGCGTCCCGGCTGGGTCATTGCCCCTGGCATCCCTGACAATGTACATGTGTATATGTATGTATATATGTGTATATGTAGATATGTGTATATGTATATATGTATATATGTATATATGTATGTTTATATGTGTGTGTATCTGTGTGTGTGTGTGTATTGTGATGGATGGCTGGCCGTTTATCCCGGCCAATACCCCCAAGCCGCCAGGCGGAGCCCTCCTTGCAGTATAGAGGTCCCCAGAAGACCAGCAGGGCATCATGGACATTGTAGTTTTTATACGCAGCCATGCTGGATGCCATGGGGACCACTAGGAGAAGCTGCAGGGAGGAACAACGGATATTTTTCCTACTCCCCGGAAGCACACATGGACAAGGGGAATGACGTGCTTCCGGGGTGAAGAAAAGGACTTCTGTCCCAGAAGTGATTGAGAATCAAATGGACTGTGGCATTTGAATAAAGTCAGTTTGTGGACTTTTACCTGGTGTCTGGAGTCGTGGACAAAGGTTTAAGGGAGCGAGAGCGCCCCCTATCTGTCACAGTGGCATAGCCGGCAGGAAACTCCAGCGTCTATTGCGGAGGACCTGTATAAAAAATTTCTGTGGGCAGAGAACCCCGAAAAGACAACAGCGTCAGGACTCACCACAACAGCACCGGAACCCACCTTCAACAAGTCCGGTATGGGAAAGAAGATAGATAGATAGATAGATAGATAGATAGATAGATAGATAGATAGATAGATAGATAGATAGATAGATAGATAGATACTTTATTAATCCCAAGGGGAAATTCACATAATCCAGCAGCAGTATACTGATACAAAGAAACAATATTAAATTAAATAGTAATAAAAATGAAAAAATGAAAAAATAAAAAAATAAAATTAATGTTAGCATTTACTCCCGGATGGAACTGAAGAGTCGCATAGTGTGGGGGAGGAACGATCTCCTCAGTTTGTCAGTGGAGCAAGACAGTGACAAAAGTCTGTCACTGAAGCTACTCCTCTGCCTGGAGATGACACTGTTCAGTGGATGCAGTGGATTATTCATGATTGACAGGAGTTTGCTTAATGCCCATTGCTCTGCCACAGATGTTAAACTGTCCAACTTTACTCCTACAATAGAGCCTGCCTTCTTAACAAGTTTGTCCAGGCGTGAGGCATCTTTCATCTTTATGCTGCCACCCCAGCACACCACTGCGTAGAAGAGGGCACTCGCCACAACCGTCTGGTAGAACATCTGCAGCATCTTACTGCAGATGTTGAAGGATGCCAACCTTCTCAGAAAGTATAGTCTGCTCTGACCTTTCTTACATAGAGCATCAGTATTGGCAGTCCAGTCCAATTTGTCATCCAGCTGCACTCCCAGATATTTATAGGTCTGCACCCTCTGCACACAGTCACCTCTGATGATCACAGGGTCCATGAGGGGCCTGGGCCTCCTAAAATCCACCACCAGCTCCTTGGTCTTGCTGGTGTTAAGGTGTAAGTGGTTTGAGTCGCACCATTTAACAAAGTCTTTGATTAACTTTCTGTACTCCTCCTCCTGCCCACACCTGATGCAGCCCACAATAGCAGTGTCATCAGCGAACTTTTGCACGTAGCAGGACTCGAGTCATATTGGAAGTCTGATGTATATAGATTGAACAGGACCGGAGAAAGTACAGTCCCCTGCGGCGCCCCTGTATTGCTGAACACAATGTCAGACCTGCAGTTTGCAAGAAGCACATATTGAGGTCTGTCTGTAAGATAGTCCACAATCCATGCCACCAGGTGTGAGTCTACTCCCATCTCAGTCAGCTTGTCTCTAAGGAGCAGAGGTTGGATGGTGTTGAAGGCGCTAGAGAAGTCCAAAAACATAATTCTTACAGCACCACTGCCTCTGTCCAGGTGGGAGAGGGATCGGTGTAGCATATAGATGATGGCATCCTCCGCTCCCACCTTCTCCTGGTATGCGAACTGCAGAGGGTCGAGGCGTGGCGGACCTGTGGCCTCAGGTGGTGAAGCAGCAGCCGCTCCATGGTCTTCATCAGATGTGACGTCAGAGCAACAGGCGGAAGTCATTCAGCTCACTAGGACGTGATACCTTTGGGACAGGGTGATACAAGATGTTTTCCAAAGCCTTGGGACTCTCCCTGTTCCAGGCTCAGGTTGAAGATGCTGTAGAGGACTCCCCAGTTCCAAGCACAGGCCTTCAGCAGTCGTGGCGATACACCATCTGGACCCTGCTTTGCTGGCACAAAGTCTTTTCAGCTCTCTGCTCACATGGGCTGCTGTAATTGTGGGTGGGGATGTCTCACCTATGCTGGTATCAGCAGAAGGATGGTTGGAGGATGCAGTACTCCGAGGTGAGAGTGGGTTACTGTGATCAAACCTATTAAAGAAGTTGTTCATTTGGTTTGCTCTCTCCACGTCTGTCTCGATGGCGGCACCCGCTTGAGCTGCAGCCAGTGATAATCTTCATCCCATCCCACACTTCCTTCATGCTGTTGTTCTGCAACTTCTGCTCCAGCTTTCTCCTGTACTGCTCTTTCGCCGCCCTGAGCTGGACTCGGAGTTCCTTCTGCACGCGCTTGAGCTCATGCTGATCACCACCTTTAAAAGCCCTTTTCTTCTGGTTCAAAAGGCCCTTGATGTCACTTGTAACCCATGGCTTGTTGTTAGCATAGCAGCATACTGTTCTTACTGGAACTACAATGTCCATACAGAAGTTGATGTAATCAGTTGTGCATTCAACAGCCTCTTCAATGTTCTCACTATGTGACCCAAGCAATATAGGAAGTCACTGTGCACTGGAGAGATTCCAAAGGACTGGAAAATGGCAAATATCATCCCATTATATAAAAAAGGGTGACAGGGCAGATCCAAGCAACTATAGGCCAGTAAGCTTAACAAGCATCACAGGAAAATTAATGGAAGGAATTATTAAGGATAAGATTGAGCAACACATGACAAGGACAGGAGTTATTCTGAACAGTCAGCATGGGTTCAGAAGGGGGAGGTCGTGTTTTACTAACATGTTGGAATTCTATGAGGAGGCAACAAAAGGATACGATCAAAGTGGAGCTTATGATATTATTTATCTGGACTTTCAGAAAGCATTTGATAAGGTGCCACATGAGAGGTTGGGCATCAAGTTAAAAGAAGTGGGAATTCAGGGTGATGTTTTTAGATGGGTGCAGAATTGGCTCAGACACAGGAAGCAGAGGGTGATGGTGCGAGGATCCTCATCAGAACTGGCCGATGTTATGAGTGGTGTTCCACAGGGGTCAGTGCTAGGGCCGCTGCTATTTTAATATATATAAATGATTTAGATAGGAATATAAGTAACAAGCTGGTTAAGTTTGCAGATGATACCAAGATAGGTGGATTAGCAGATAATTTGGAATCCGTTATATCATTACAGAAGGACTTGGATAGCATACAGGCTTGGGCAGATTTGTGGCAGATGAAATTTAATGTCAGTAAATGTAAAGTATTACACATAGGAAGTAAAAATATTAGGTTTGAATACACAATGGGCGGTCGAAAAATCGAGAGTACACCTTATGAGAAGGATTTAGGAGTCATAGTGGACTCCAAGCTATCAACTTCCAGACAGTGTTCAGAAGCCATTAAGAAGGCTAACAGAATGTTAGGTTATATAGCACGATCTGTGGAGTACAAGTCCAAGGAGGTTATGCTCAACCTTTATAATGCACTGGTGAGGCCTCATCTTGAGTACTGTGTGCAGTTTTGGTCTCCAGGCTACAAAAGGACATAGCAGCACTAGAAAAGGTCCAGAGAAGAGCGACTAGGCTGATTCCAGGTCTACAGGGGTTGAATTATGAGGAAAGATTAAAAGAGCTGGGCCTTTACAGTTTAAGCAAAAGAAGATTAAGAGGTGACATGATTGAAGTGTTTAAAATTATGAAGGGAATTAGTACAGTGGATCGAGACTTGTATTTTAAAATGAGCTCATCAAGAACACGGGGACACAGTTGGAAACTTGTTAAGGGTAAATTTCGCACAAACATTAGGAAGTTTTTCTTTACACAAAGAGCGATAGACACTTGGAATAAGTTACCAAGTAGTGTGGTAGACAGTAAGACGTTAGGGACTTTCAAAACTCGACTTGATGTTTTCTTGGAGGAAGCAAGTGGATAGGACTGGCGAGCTTTGTTGGGCTGAATGGCCTGTTCTCGTCTAGATTGTTCTAATTCTAATTCTAATTCTAATATATCCCAGTCTGTAGTTCCAAAGCAATCTCTCAGAGCCTGCTCTGCCTCAGGGGACCACTTCCTGAATGAGCGTGTAGTTGTAGGTAGCGCCCTCACTCTTGGTTTGTATTGAGGCTGAAGCAGAACCAGGTTATGATCTGCTTTCCCAAGCGCAGGCAGCGGGGTGGCGCTGTATGCATCTTTAACGTTTGCATACAATAGGTCGATAGTCCTGTTTCCCCGAGTGTTACAATCCACATACTGGGAGAAAGCAGGTAATGTTTTGTCCAGCGTTACATGGTTAAAGTCTCCAGCGATTAGCACAAGTGCCTCAGGGTGCTGCGTTTGTAACTTAGCAACTGCGGAATGGATGATGTCACTCGCCATCTCCGCGTTTGCTTGAGGGGGGATGTAAACAATAACAACAATTACGTGTCCAAACTCTCTGGGCAAGTAATAGGGGCGCAGACTTACGGCCAACAGTTCGATGTTCCTTCAGCAAGTGGAGATTTTAACGTTTACATGTCCTGAGTTGCACCACTTTGTATTGACATAGAGAGCAAGTCCTCCTTCTTTCTTCTTTCCGCAGGTACTTGCATCTCTGTCCGCTCTAACTGTGCTAAACCCGGGTAGCTCCACGTTAGCATCTGGGATGGTAGTCGTTAGCCACGTTTCACTAAAACACAGCAAGCTGCATTCTCTGTAGGTTCTGACATTTTTCACCAGCACAGCCAGTTCGTCGATCTTATTTGGTAGTGAGTTTACATTTCCCAGGATCACAGAAGGCATCGACGGTTTATAACGTCATTTTCTCTCAAGTTGTCTCGATTTAATCTTATCTTTTATATTTGCGCCGGCTCGGCTGCCCCGATATCATCTTCTTACCTCGTCAGGTAAATGAGGAACCACACCGGCATAAGCATTTCTTCTCAGTGCTTTAAGCTGACTACTTGAATAGGCGATGCTCGGAGTGTAAATATCCATGTCAAGTAGTAAAATAGTAAAAAGTGTCCAGGGAGCAATTCCACATAAAAGAAAGTGGTAGAAGTGATCAGTGAAATAGAGAAAAATAGAGATAAAAAGGTAAAAAAGATATAGTCATATACGGAGCTGCTGGAAAGGCTGCCACTCGGATGCGGCGCCGGAAATAATAGAAGGGCAAGCAGTGCGACAATGCCAGTGGGAGAACCTTAGGTGCAATTGCCGACGCTCGGGAGGAGTCACGGAGCTGCCTTACAAGTCCGGAGAAACCTCCAGGAAGCAACGATCACTCTGAGGTACATGCTGGGAACGTCATCGACAACCCGTTTGTTATAACTCACTTTGTTCCGTGCATGTACCTCAGAGATGATCATCTGGAGGCTCAGAGGGAAAAAGGAAACTGCCCCAAGGACGACGGCATGCTCCTGTCGAAGCCGGAGCACCTGGGAGATGACTTCCGCATGACGGTAGCCAACGAGGGACATGACAACAAACCCGGTGCTTGCTGGGAATGAGGAGGTCCGTGTCCCGCTGTTTGTGCCTTCGAGTCTGAAATGAAGGACTTGGACACTCCGAACGGGAAAGGGGAGGCGAGCGAGGCACCGCTCACCCCACAAAAAGGTAAGGAGGGTCGGGAAATGGCTAGTCGGGATGTTATAAAATTAAATAAGACAGACCACAGCCTGCCGAAGGAGGCAACACGACTCTCTAAGAATTCCAAATCCCAGAAGCCTCCGCAAGACACTCCAGAGCACGTGCCAGAAGTGTTTGTGATCATTGTCTCCCGGCCGGCAGGTAAGAAGAACAGGGAAGTGAGTCTTCTGCTGGCCGAAGTAAATAATATTGTTGACTTGTGGGAACACGAAAGGTTAATCGAGCCCGTAAGCAGTTTCTTGTAGGTCCTGAAGACCATCGAAAAAATCATTGAGGAATTGGGAGCAGCAGCCAGAGAGCCGTTGGAAAAGGTGAGGGCCTACATGCGGCGATTTGGTGGGGATCCTCCTGAGATGACAAATGCGGCGGTACAGGTGAGCCAAGCCGGTACCGTAAAACAAGTAATAGGGACGCAGTGTAATCTGGGCCCGCTTTTAATGAGTAGTGGGTGCCAATACACGTCGTATCCTACAAAGGAGGTCGGTACGATGACAGACCGGTCGGAGGAAGGATCAATTAAGCCGGGGCAGCTGGATAGTGCTGGCTCCCGGAGCAAGGCGGTCCTAAAGATGCTGTCACTGGTCTTTTGTAAATCTAAAGAGGTGCAGACAGTAAAGGGTCTCTCTTTATCTAATAGAAAGACTCAGACTGTGGACAAGCGCCAGATCAAACAGGAGATCCCGAAAATAAAAAGGGGGTCTCCTAATAAGAAAGAAAAAGAAGAAAGAGCACCGTTAGAGGAGGCAGGGGTTTCTTTTCCAGCAAGAGAAGGGGCGGCCCTAAAGTTTCCCAATTGTTTTCAATTCCAAGGGGGAGAATACCAGGAGGATGGAGGCAGTGCTACGGGTGCCGAAGGTTGGGCCACATTTGGCGAAACTGTCCTTGAAGAGAGGGGGACAAGATGTCGAATTGGACTAATATTCCCCCTAGGTTCTCCAGGGACCAAGATAAAAGGATTAGTCAAGGCTCAACCGGAACGTCCTCTTGGTGGAAGACTTCCCTCTCGGGGCAGGCCGCTCCGAATTATAATTCGTCACTGGGAGGGGAATACTGTGATGGATGGCCGGCCCTCTATCCTGGCCAATACCCCCAAGCCACCAGGTGGAGCCCTCCTTGCAGTATGGAGATCCCCAGAAGACCAGCAGGGCATCATGGACATTGTAGTTTTTATACGCAGCCCTGCTGGATGCCATGGGGACCACTAGGGGATGCTGCAGGGAGGAACAACGGATATTTTCCCTACGCCCCGGAAGCACGTCATTCCCCTTGTCCATGTGTGCTTCCGGGGCTGCTAGAGGACATGGCAGGGAGGAGCAAAGGATATTTTCCCTACGCCCCGAAGTACGTCCGAGTCACATGGACAAGGGAAATGACGTGCTTCTGGGGTGAAGAAAAGGACTTTTTAGCTGACCCGGAAGTGATTGAGAGTCACATGGACTGGGGATTAGAACGCTTCCAGGTCAGGGTATTTAATAGGATTGTGGAAGCTCCTAGACGGGGAGCTGAGCTGAGTGGAAGGGTGGCAACGCGTCTGGGAGGGGAGGATTGATTTATTGTAGTATTTGTGATTGTTTAATGAGTTTAGTGGAGGAGAAGGTGGTTTTGTGCACTTTGGAATTTGAAAAAAGTCAATTTGTGGACTTTTACCTGGTGTCTGGAGTCGTGGACAAGAGTTCAAGGGAGCAAGAGCGCCCCCTATCTGTCACAGTATATATATATATATATATATATATATATATATATATATATATATATGTATATATATATATATATATATATATATATATATGACAGCAACACTCATAACAGTGACAAAACAATTACTTTGACAATCATGTTACGTTATTTTTAAAATGTTTCCTTTTCTTTTTCATAACTTCTTTAACACACTACTTCTCCACTGCGAAGTGTGGGTATTTTGCTAGTAATTTATATTGTTAATAATTAAACGTGAACACGGTGCCGCAGCGCTAGTGAGGAGCTGGTGCTTCATTCACGGATTGTTCCTTGCTGTATTCTTGCTGGGACTGGTGCGATACTGGAAGGATAGATGGATAGAATATTTAAACATGTACTACGAAGATATTTCAATGTTCCTTAAAAGTTTTGAAGAATCCGCGTTTTAAGCTTACAGATGGCTTAATGTCTATTACAGTGCTGATTGTGTGGAAATTGGATATTTGGAGAAAGAAAAGTAAAGACAGGAATTGGGGGTTAGTATGTTTGAAAGAGACAGTACTGCTGCACGAAATTATTTCATCGAAGGTTGCACATGGCGCAGCAAGCATCTTGGGTGAGGCATGAACAATCATTGCGCCACCGTGTTCCCATGTTTAACAACATGCTTTAAACTCTTGTCATCATGAAAATGATATCAAGTATACATCTCAGTATTTTAATTATTCAAAGAGCTGTAATATCACGAATATAATGGATTCTGTATCCTTTAGGAGGAAGAGAAAGTCTGTTTATGAAGCAAGTACTGTTTTAAACACATAGAGCACACAGAAGATCAAATACAAAACAAAGCATTTAACATACTACTTTAGCTACAATGGGATTTGAGAAACTAGTAAATTAAACGGTTTAATGATGAAGTTAATGATGTTCTACTTTAATGACAAAATAAACTATGTGATTAAAGTGGAAATTTCGAAATTAAAGTTGACATTTCGCGCTTTTTTTCCCCACTGTGTGCCAATTTGTTCTTCTCTGTACCCTAATAAGCTTTCATATGAAACTCAGACGGTAGGCTACGACTCGCCTTTTCATGCCAACTTTGATATCTGACTTCTTTTTTATTTCGGGCACTGTGCGACTTTGCGAACTTGAGCATTCGAGTTTCTCTGACACTCTAAGTCACTCGATCAACTTCATTTTGTTGTTTATACCACTGTTTAAACCAATAAATAGTATGTTTTTCCTTTCCTCCACGTTGTATTTGCTGAAAATCTTCTATTCCCCCCTGTGCTTTTGCCATTGTCTTTCACAGAATGCTGAGCTTAAGGGCTATTTATGTTGATTTGCATATTCAAAGAGGTGTAATTCTGGGAGGAGTTGGGGTGGGGCAGCAGACGTGTGCATGTGCGTTACTTTTCACTCTGACCGGGATTTATGTAGCGGATGAACGTGGAAGTTGGTGTTCGCACAGATTTATGAATCTGGATTTTTTTGTGCATAAGCCCATTTCTGCTTTTGTCTGTACACCATGTTATAGTGTGAATTCTACGCACGGCGTTATGCATGAGGCCCCAGGTCTTTATAGCTTGCATTTTTGCCTCACAGTATAATTAGTGTAATTAGGTAGTGCCATGCCCCATTCTGCTTTAGGTCATTGTACAATACTGAGTAGAATATAAGAATACTGTATATAGTATTCTCTAATTGTATAAGTTTTATTTTTACAGTCAATAATAATTTATCTCCTTCTGTGTTGGTAATTGCTGTTACTGCATTGTGGACTTTTTGCCCTAATATCTTATTGGCTTTTTCACCATGTTCATAATAATGATGAAGTTGTGATTAAAAGATAAGTTGTTCCATTTCTTTAGTAGTCAAAAGGTTAAATTGTGATTGCAAAACCTGTGTTTTCCTATAAAATGCCTCATTTGGAGACCTGATGCATTGTAGATCTTTTCTGGTAATTTTGTGGATTAACTCAGATGCCTTCTTGATTTCTAATGTATTTTTGTGAGAAAGATATGAAATAATCTGTCCTCTTAAAAATGCGTATACCTGCTGAGACCTCTGAGGATACATATGTCTCAAGAAAATAGTTAATTTATGTACATATATACATTCTCTACAGTTCTCATTAGCTAATGACAGGGGGTTAAGATGCCAGCTACGAGATGAGTATGTAGGATACAGTAATTTAAGACCCATGATTAGAGGGGCATGGTCAGACAACAGTATTACTACTTAAAATATTTAATAGTGGGCAAAAAAGTATTGTCTATGAAGAAATAATCAATTCTTGAGTAGCAATGATGTACGGGTGAGAAGAAGGAATATGCTCTTAGAATAGGATTTAAAAACCTCCATGGGTCTAATAAGTTATAATCCGTTATAAACTTTGTAATTATTTTTCCAGTATTAGATGTTACCACCGCTGTAGCCGAGAATCTATCCAGGTCTGGATTTAAAACCAAATAAAGTCTCCTGCCATTATAATGTTGTGATTGTTCACATTAGGGATAGATGCAAGTTTGGACAAGGTTGGTCATAAAGTCTTTTTTATTATTTAGGTGTTCTTCTTAAAAGTGACATTTCTAAGATATGGTTTTATGACATTTTTCTTATAGTACATGTGTTTACTTAGGTTTGATTTTTCTTTTACAATGCTTTTAATTTTGCTGCAGGTTTCTACAGTTTTTCTCCTTTGAGGTGATTACTGATTATCGAGGTCTTTACTGAGCGTATTAGTATGTTTTGTGTCAATAACCTTTTTTATGTAACTTACCCCAAGTACTTTGTAGTTATGGCTGAAAAAAATTTAATTTCATGTTTCAGAATGGAGAATATGATAAAACAGAAGCCAATAGTGACCTGTGCTGCACAACAGCAAAAGATGCGAAAAATGTCTATAGAAAAAAGAAAATAAAATCTCAAATTACTCATGTCACATAATCTACACGTCAGTTGTCCAGTCGTATGCTCAAAACTGTTGAATATATGTTCAACAGTTACTTCAGAGGTTGGTACAGGAAGTTTACACAACTAGTTAAACTCATTTTGTGTTGCTTTTGCATTACTTAAGGGTTTTTTTTTTGTATTAGGCCTTCTTTTTGCTTAATTAATTTGCTAATAGCATCCAGTTGTCTCTAGGGATCCAAGATGAGACCCCATTACATTAACTCAGAGGGGTGTGGTGACTTGCTGAATATTTACCATTACAGGCCAAGGAACAAGTTTTGCTGTCCATGTCCTGTCTCATTTTCAGTTTCTGAGTTATTTATACATCTGTGCCTATGCTCTTTGATTTAAAATCTTTGGAGCTTTTGAAAATGCTGTTACTTTCTTCTGTTACTAAACATCATGGTGTTTAAATAGCTATTAAATAAGCAGTAAAAGTAAGCAGATGTACAGTGTTGGGAGGTGAAACATGTTCTTCCTAGTTCCTAGTACTTTCTGTTTAGTTTCCTTTTTCAGACTAGTGGTAGGACTTAGAACAACAACATTGTAAGTTACATGTTATATTCTATAATTTGTCTTCCTGTGTGCGCTGCCTGGATGTGCCCACAGAAAAGATACCACCTCTGCTAAAGCCTCCCTACATTGGGTCTCCTGGAAGAAAAGCCAAGCTATTAGGTCATAACATGGCACATCATCCTGTAAAGCACAATCCATTGTACAAACATACAATGCATTTTGCATACTGAATTGGACTGTTTAGTATTTTTTTCTCTTTTTCCTATCTTTTAAAGTGTATGTTTTAATACTCTCACCATTTTCTAGGTTTGTCTCTTTGCAATTAATTCTAGTTGTGGAAAGAAACTGTAGACTTCCTAGTTTGTTACTGCATGTATATATAAAAATGTAGTTTTCCCACTAAAGCAAAATCAAACAGTCAAAAACTGTATTCCTTATATAAATGTTGCTACTTATTAATTTATGTAAAAAAAAGTACATTGCATAATGTGTTGGCTTGAAAATTAATTCTGAAATTGTCATTTGACACTCCAAGCTATGTTTTCCGACAGTAGAATTCTTGGTAATTTTAAAGCTCATTATCTTTATTGTGTGTATTATTTTGGGCATAATAGGAAAAAAGCTTAGTTATTTAAACATTTCAATCAACATTAATGGGTATTCCTGGAATTCACAGATGTTGCTTTTGCAATTGCAAGCTCAACTCTGCCAAAACAAAAGGTTTATAATTAATTCATGATATTTATAATTTTAAAAATGCATGCAATAAAGTCAGCTTTATGAAAACAAATGAAAGATACGCGAATGTGCATTTTTTCCTTATGTAAAAGTACTATGCCTGAAATGCTTTAAACTAAAAGTTTGTATTTAAATACTCCAAATGAAATATAACTATGAAAAACATTTTTTTTTAAATCAGAGTACTTCATTAATTATTTTCTAATGGAAAGGTCATACAATCCATTATGCATATTAAATTATAAATTAGAATTTAACTTATTCATTATAGCTGAAAATGCACATCTGCAGCTCTAAAGTAAATATTCATATCAGCTTTTGACAATCAATGCCTATAACAGTGATAAACTAAGAGAAAAATCCATCCATTTTCCAACCCACTATACCCTAACTACAGGGTCACGGGGGTCTGCCGGAGCCAATCCCAGCCAACACAGGTCGCAAGGCAGGAAACAAACCCAGGGCAGGGTGCCAGTCCACCACAGGAGAAAAATCACATTTTAGTTAAAAACACAAATAAATACCGCTTATTCAGCAAAATGATAACAAATCAACAACTTTAAAACTAAAATAAATACAGCTTTGGCAATTATAATCCTTCTGTTATACATACATCATACAACTTAATATACATATGTCATGCATAGTGTGGTTGTCTGTCATGTGACCAACAAACACACACACAGACACACACACACACACAACTTGAAATAGCCACACTACTTCAAAGACAAATTGCTTCTTTAAACCTTTACAGTATCTGTGATATAACAGCGTTGTTACAAAGTTGGTCTTAAGAAGTGAAACCTTCAGTACTGTACTCTTTTAAAATAAGATAGAATTCTTTAAATAAAACCAAAATGGAATTATGACTATATCCATACACGTACATTCCAAAGGTATCCTCATAATCTAAAATGTTCTTGTTGTACTGACTTGCCAAAGACAGTAAAATGAAAATGTCTTAGAGAATCAAAAAGTCAAAGAACAGGCCAAAGGTCAAAGCCAGGAGACAAGGAGATCTTTTGTCAAATCCAAGAATGCAATTGAAATTTCAGAGACAAAAAAAAAAAACAATTGCAGGCATTCAAGAAACCAGGAAGAGACTCAATAATGAACTTTTAACGGAGAAAAACAAAGTTTATCCATCAATACCAAACATCTGGTTGACCTTTACATTGTCTCTGAAATGAAAATACAAACAAGTACCCCCCAGGGAGTGCTGGGGAGAATTGCCATGGAGATGGCAGAAATAGATACCTAGCATGGCAGTGCCCAAATAGAAAACAAAATGGCATCATGCTAAAACGTAATTAAATTTTGAATCTTTCTGAATTCCCTTATTCTCAAAACCTATTAATTTATATATAGATAGTTAGGAACTGCATAGGTATTAACACAAAAAAATTTAAAATTTGAGAAAATTGGAGACTGTAACACTTGTAATTCAATATCTCATCAGTGAAGGGGAGGCAAAAAGACCTGCAAATGAAATGTTAGTTCAGGCTATTTTATTTCAGTTGTAAGAAAGAAATTCCTCCTATGAGGAATTTGGAGTTTTCAGAGCATGATCCCAATGTGGACAAAACCATAATAAATGTAGAGTATATTTCACATGGTAAATTTATATTATACTTTCATAATTAAAGAAGTGAGGAAACTCACTTAGCATAAATTAGCAAATTAATATAAAGAGCCATGAAAAGTAATTAAAAGCTTCTAAAACATTAGATTAGGCATAAATTAGAATGTTAAGAAAATAAGATAGGTCAAGTAAATAGGTCAAAAAAATCAGTCATATTGCATTATTTTTTAAGCTTAAAGCTTAAAGGAGGGTATCTGTGAAATAATGGAACTTTCAAATATGATTTATTTATTGGTAAAGCTAGAGAAAATCAAAAATGCAAAATACCATGTATATCGCATAAATTAAAAAAAAAAATTTTTCCTTGTATAGAGAATTTTAATAATAATAGAATTTTAATAGTTTTCAAATTGCACAGTGGTATTTCAGACAACCTATTCTTTTGCATTATAAGTAAGTAGAAAATGCAGTTTGCTAATTGCATTATTAATCTAGATAATGACTACTTAAAAAAACTAACATCATCCATTAGAATTGCATGTACCCAGCAAAAATAATGGATGAATGTCACAATAATTGAAGGTAACAGAATTTCACTAAGATCCTATTGTAGTTCTCCGGCTGGAAGGTAATTTAATTTCCGTCTGCACTTGATGGACGTGCATGTAAGCTGGTTAACCTTGTTTCTAATATGGCCAGGGCAATCTGTTTCATCACTATATAATCTACTAAATCCTTAAATCCTAACATGTCAGTTTTGTTGAGGTTCTTTCATATTAAATTAAGGAAGCAAAAATGCATGCTTTGAGCTAGTCACAGTTACTGTACAGGATATACATTTTAATTTGGATCAGAGGATTTAACAATTTATACAGAAAACATTTTATGTTATTACTTATTATTGTTATTTTATGTTATTACCACCACCTAATCAAAGGACTATGATGTTCCTACATTGATGGATTAAAAGCTAGAAGTCTACATGACCATCATCATCAAGTCCTTCCATGAGAACCCTAAGTACAAAGAGGACTGTTTCATTTATGTTAGGTAGAATGCCCAGAGGGGGTTGGGCGGTCTCGTGGTCTGGAACCCCTGCAGATTTTATTTTTTCTCTTCAGCCGTCTGGAGTTTTTTTTTTTTTTTTTCTGTCCTCCCTGGCCATCGGACCTTACTCTTATTCTATGTTAATTAGTGTTGTCTTATTTTAATACTTTGTCTTTTATTTCTCTTTTCTTCATCATGTAAAGCACTTTGAGCTAAATTATTTGTATGAAAATGTGCTATATAAATAAATGTTGTTGTTGTTACTTTAGCTATTTGAACAACATCAGTAAGCTCTACAAATTAAATGAAGAATTGGCTCTGGTTTTACTACTTACATGTTGTTTGGCTGTTAGATGAGGCTAGTGCTTTGCTTATTGCCAAAGGCAGTAAAAGTAGCAGAAGAATGGATGAATGTTAAGCTTTTCACAAAAGAGATATGGTAATTGAAAGAATGGTTTCTCTGAAATGTCCACAGAATATTTTGATGATTGAGGATATTACAATGATTTACACTGCAACTATGCTAAATCCAATTATACAGTAACAATTTTTGGAAGTAATCTACTTATGGATGTGGTGAGAGAGGATATGCAAGTGGTGGGTGTAACAGAGCAAAATGCAGAGGACAGAAAGATATGGAAAAATGGTGATGCGCTGTGGCAACCCCCTAACAGGAGCAGCCAAAAGAAGAATCTACTCCTGTCACTCATTTTTCCAGAGAGAGACAACAGAGAAGAACATTTTGCACCAATAAACTAGTGTATTTTATCTTTTAGAAGTCATTGTGAAGTAGAAGATGACAAACAATTAAGCAAAATCGAACGTGATGCCATTGGATTGTTGGGGTCTATCGTACATAACTGCAAAGAAAGCTGTTAGTGGAAGTAGATCCACTAAAACATGAAGAGCACTGTAAAGGTGATTGGAGTACAGTTCTAGGTATAATGCAAGAGAACTGGCACATGGTGGCATTTATTACATGTTGGGTATTATGCACATTTTAACAAGTCCGAACTTGGGGAAATTAATATTATGTATGAATGCCAGGATGGGTGCTCCTTGCCAGGACAGTAGGCCTGCTTGGAAGGACAGAAAGTGGCTGCTCCCAGGATTTATGTCTTCCTCCCATAGACACAATGGCAGGATCCCACTGGTCCACATGGATACCCGCAGGCTAGGCTGGCAATTGATGTGCTATGGAATAGCCATGTGTGCCACAAGTGGGAGCTGAAGGGACTGTTAAACCCTCTTTGAAAGGCTTCTGCATGACCTGAAAGAGCTCCCAGATACAATATAAAAGAAGCAAAGGTTCCTGAATGTGTAGCTAGAGTTGGCATAGAGTGGACAAGACTACATCAGAGGTGTGGAAGGAGACAAGATAATAGTATTGTATTATACTGTTGCAGAAAAGGGTCTGGAGGTCTGTGTAGTTATTGTAAAATAAAAAATATCAGGACAGTGACGTATAGTGGTATCTCAGGGTTTAGGGGCTCAGTGGCACTCCTGCTGGTCACATATGTTATAAGGCAAGTAACTTGTATGACTGTTTACAAATACTTATTATGAATGTCAGGTTCTATTCCTAATTCCCTTCTAAGAGACCGATTGGTCATTTGTTTTCCAGTTGATGTTTTTATATTACAATAACTCCTATTCCTGTATGATTATTTTATAAAAGTGTCTATTCAGAGAGATAGATAGATAGATAGATAGATAGATAGATAGATAGATAGATAGATAGATAGATAGATAGATAGATAGCACAATTTTATAAAAAGAAATATCTTTCATTTTGAAGAAGTGGCGGAAGTGTATTGTTAAACTTTTGCAAATGATAGAACTGATGTCAAAAGTTTTTGTTGTTTACTTTAAAGTTCTTCCTTAGGAAGAACTGTGTAGTATTAAACACATTTTTATGCATGTAGTTTTCTCTATTTTGTATTTTGCTGACATACAGGATTCCATTTATTATGTTTACTTTTGTACTGATAACACAAGGTGACAGCAGTAAAAAGTTAATAATCACATTGGGTGATGGAATCAAAGTCAGAAACATACCACTGTTGAGATAAATTATTATTATATAAGCCAAATAGGTTAAATAAATGGAGCGAGAAAAGTCAGAGGCCAGTAAAATCTATTAGTAGCCTATGATATAATGACAGCCAAAATTGTAGTTGAAAATGTAAAAGAATTGTACACTGAGTATGTAACGTAAATACAAATAAAAAAATAATAGAGTTTTTCTCTAAATATCTATAAACTTGGACACCTTTCTATCTTTGACTTGGTGCTGTCACTTGCCTCATACTTTCTGTTGACCATACCTAGCAACAAGTTTGCAACCAGGCCAAAAAAAGCACAAAATGTCCACACCTAGAATAAAGAAAAATGGTGCAATGGAAAAATGTATTTAATTTTTTAATGTTTTTAAAAATGTCACTTAATAACAAATAAATGTTAGCACTGATTTCCATGGCTTCACAGATCTTCAAAACAATGCCTCAATGATTTTAAAGGCTTATGAATAACTATAAAAATTAAAAATAAATGTCAAACCATGACAGTTTTTCATTTAGACTTCATTTTTAAAGATTTTGATTTTTTTTGTTTATGCAGCACAATCGGGACATGTCATGTGACATTGTTTGTGTCACTTGTGATGTCACGAAAATGACATAAACTTGTGATGGCTCAACTATGCTAAATCCCCCAGTGGATACTGACTTTGTTTCATCTTCAGCTCCTAAGTAACATCTTGCACTTTGATTCTCGGTTGTCTGTTTAACTTTGTTCTCCCAGTTTTGATGCTTCGCTCTCCTGACTACAACTTTGTCTAACCAAACATCTACTTGTTGTTATTGGTTCTTACAATAATATTGTGAAATTCCTTGTCTCTTAACAAAGAGGACGATGAGTCTTACCCAGTCTTACCCAAAAACCTAGCCTAAGTAACAAAGATTTGTCTGGCTTCAAAATCAAGATGCAGGGTTCTAAGCCTGCACATCCCAAAAAGGCCAACAATGAAGAAAATAAAATATAAATAAGTAAATAATATAAGAACAGAGGTAAAACAAAGTAAACTTTGTCACAAGAATGAGACATACTCAGATAAAGGTTTGGGGCAGCCACTCGTATAATCTGGTTTCCTGGCTGCAAAATCGTTTTGTAGTAATACAGAGCACTGAAGTGCATACAACCGAGTCCAAAACAAGACTGAGGGAAAAGGGAAAAAGGGCAGGCTTTTAAAGGGGAAGACAGGAAGTGAGGCCATGAGGATCGGGCACGTGGATCAGGCCCGGACGTGATATCAGGGGGGCCTTAGCCGGTAAGGTCTGTGTTCATTGGTTCGGTCCCAGAAGTGATGTCAAAAGAGCCAGGTGGAGTCTACCAGGGATGGTCTACAGGGAAGTGAGAAAAAGAGTCAGTGTATACTGCCACACCCCGGCATGCCTCAGAACTGCCTTCACTCAAGCCCTTTAGCTGCCTCCCATGCGCACGTGTGTGACAAGGCCCCCCCCCTTAGCCCAGACCCGTCGGGTCAGGCGACCCTAACCGAGAGGTCGTGAACCCGAGAAAGAGCATCAGCGTTGGCATGGAGAGTACCTCAACGATGAACGAGCGAAAACTTGTACGGCTGTAGGTCAAGAAACTACCGGGTGACCCATCCACTGTAGAGGTGCATGGTCCATGACAAGGGTGAATTCCCGGCCCAACAGGTAGTACCTAAGCTGAGTAATCGGCCATTTAATTGCCAAAGCCTCCCTTTCCACCGCTGCATACCTGGTCTCCCGGTCCAACAGTTTCCAGCTTAGGAACATGATGGGGTGTTCCACACCATCGGCACTTTGGCTCAGCACGGCGCCCAGGCCATTGTCCGAACCGTCCGTCTGGAGGATGAAAGGCAAAGAAATGTTAGGTGCCATCAAAGTAGGTGCAGACATAAGGGCCTGTTTTAAGTCACCAAATGCACCTGTCTTCTCAGTCCATACCACAATGTTCGGGGCCCTCTTCTTTGTTAAATCAGTCAAGGGCGCTGCCCTCTCTGAGAACCGGAGTACAAACCGGCGGTAGTACCCGGCTAACCCGAGGAAGGCTTGGACCTGCCTCTTGGTTCGTGGACGGGGCCATTTCAAAATGGCATCAATTTTGGAGCACTGTGGCCTTACGGTACCCCGACCCACCAGGTAGCCTAAATATTTGGCTTCGCTTAACCCAAAGAAGCATTTCTTGGGATTAATCCGGAGCCCGGCCTCACCAAGTGTTCGCAATACCGCTCGGACATGCTGTAGGTGTTCCCTCCATGTGCTGGAATAGATGACCACGTCATCCAGGTAGGCAGCACTGTATGAGTTATGAGGCCGGAGCACTTTGTCCACCAGACGCTGGAAGGTTGCTGGAGCCCCGTGTAACCCAAATGGAAGGACACGATACTGCCAGTGTCCGCTAGGGGTACTAAACGTGTTTTTTTCCTTCGCAGAGTCCGTTAAAGGAACCTGCCAGTACCCTTTTGTCATGTCAAGTGTGGTCAAGTACCGAGCCTGTCCAAGCGTCTCGAGGAGGTTGTCCACTCGTGGCATTGGATAAGCATCGAATTGGGAGACTTGATTAAGCCGAAGTCATTGCAAAACTTCCAACTCCCGTCAGGCTTACCAACGAGCACAATTGGGCTGGACCAGGGACTATAACTTTCCTCAATCACACCTAGCTCCAGCATGCGCTTGATCTCAAGCTCCACTTCAGCCCTTTTTGCCTCGGGAAGACGATACGGGCATTCTCGGACAATAACCCCAGGCTTTGTCACAATGTTGTGCTCAACCAGAGAGGTCCTTCCGGGGTTTTCACTGACTACCTCCCGGACGGCCCAGATAACTGTTTCCAGCTCCTGCCGTTGTCTGGGACTTAGGTCTGCACCGAAGTTAAGGTTGTGTGTGAGAGCGAAGAGTGAGCGGGGCTGGCCAGAGGAGGGATCGGGGTCTCTGTCCTTTCACGGTTTCAGCAAGTTCACATGATAAACCCACTCCTTTGGCTGACGATTGGGTTGACTCACCAAATAGTCGACCAGCCCCTTCCTCTCCTTAACTTCATAGGGGCCTTGCCAATGGGCAAGCAGCTTAGAGTGGGAGGTAGGCACTACAATACAATACAATACAGTTTATTTTTGTATAGCCCAAAATCACACAGGAAGTGCCGTAATGGTCTTTAACAGGCCCTGCCTCTTGACAGCCCCCCAGCCTTGACTCTCTGAGAAGACAAGGAAAAACTCCCAAAAAAAAACCTTGTAGGAAAAAATGGAAGAAACCTTGGGAAAGGCAGTTCAAAGAGAGACCCGTTTCCAGGTAGGTTGGGCATGCAGTGGGTGTAAAAAGAAGGGGGTCAATACAATACAATACACAGAACAGAACAATTCCTTAATACAGCATAATAATAAAGATTTTAGAAGTATGGAGCAGTACCATGACCCGATCTCCCGGGTGAAACTCCCGAAGAGACGTGCCGCGGTTGTAGTAACGGGCCTGTGCTGCTTGAGCCTCTTCCATGTGACTTTTAAGGAGAGGACGAATCTTTCCCAATCTATCACGTAACTGCGCGATATACTCTAATAGGTTTGTAGAGGGACGAGCCTCTTCTTCCCATCCTTCTTTTAGAATGTCTAATATGCCCCGAGGTTGTTGCCCATATAGTAATTCAAAAGGGGAGAACCCCGTGGAGGCTTGTGGGACTTCCCGATAGGCAAAAAGGACGAGGGAGGAGCTGATCCCAGTTCCTTCCATCCTCGCTGACCACCTTATGGAGCATTTGTTTGAGAGTCTGATTAAACCTCTCTACTAACCCGTTGGTTTGAGGATGATACACCGCGGTCTTTAAATGCTTTATTTTCAGTAACTTGGCAGTCTCCTTGAACGTCTCCGAGGTAAAAGGTGTCCCCTGGTCTGTCAAGACTTCCTTGGGAACACCCACGCACGAAAAGACCCCTAGTAATTCCCGTGCAATGGCTTTGGAGGTAGCTAAGCACAACGGAACAGCTTCGGGGTATCGTGTAGCATAATCCACGAGGACTAAAATGTACTTGTGTCCTTGCGCTGAGGGCTCTAGGGGTCCAACCAAATCGACCCCGATTCTTTGGAAGGGAACATCAATCAGGGGAATAAGAACGAGAGGAGCACGGTCCCTCCTGGGAATTTGTCGCAGTTGACACTCCGGGCAGGAAGCGCAAAAGCTGAACCTCCTCATTGATTCCCGGCCAGTAGAAACGGAGCTTGATCCGCTCCAGAGTTTTCTCGGTGCCCAAGTGGCCACCTAGGAGGTGGGCATGTGCTAGCTCGCAGACCTGCCGCCGGAAGGTACGCGGAACTAGCAGCAGCTTTCTTTCCTGCCCATCATGCATTGCTATACAGTAAAGAAGGTCACTGTCTAGTACAAAGTGAGGGCCCTGTGGTATTGACTGAGCAGTGCGCTGGCCATTGACAAGGACCACTGCATTTTTTGCAAACTTCAAGGAGTCGTCATTCCATTGCTCCCTTCTGAAAGAAGCCGGCGTTTCTTTAAATTGAAACCGCAACACAGAGAGAGGGTCAGCGTCGACCTCAAGGGGCGTGGTTTCCTCCCATTCCGTCTCGGCTCCGGTGGATGACGTACCAACACGCGACGGCCCAGGGGTTGCCACGTTACTCAAGGAAGCCGCTTCGTCTCTCTCTGCCGGCTGATTACACGGCGTGGAGGCAGCCTGAGACGGCTCATGCCCGTCTATAACGAGACCTAAAGTAATCCCAGGAGTGGTAAGTGTCTCACCGCTTTTAATTTCAGGCCAGTTCCGCCCCAGTATCACCAGGTGTGGAGGATCAGGAAGGATTGCCACAGTTAATTTCCGAACCGATCCCTCGTAACTGATGACACACGTGGCGGCCCTGTACCAGCGGGTTTCCCCGTGGACACAGGTTATACCGACCTTATGCTTTAACCACTGTCGCGGTAGCACAAAACGGCGGGCAACAATGGAAGTGTTGCTGCCGGTGTCTAACAGAGCAGACGTTTTGAACCCGTTAATGACCACCGCGCCTATGTGTGGGACCGCCAACGGGTTTATCAGAGCACACCAACCCCTCCTCCTCCTCCACCCGTATTCCGCCTCATTCACAAGCGGTTTGAGCGCCCGCAGCCCCGGGGATGCCGGCACAAGCTCTGGGTTGCACACGGGGCTAGGTGTTGGGACATACTCCAGTTGAGTTTGGCTAAAGGACAGTTCAGCTCCCTTGAATTGTGAGACCGTCCTTTGTTTTTCCATGAGCTCTATGAGCTCTGCCATGTTCGTAAATTGTCTACCTCAGACCGGCTGGGTGAAGCCACGGGGTAGTGTGTCCAGCAGCAGGTAGCAAGCCACCTGCTCTATCACTTGGAAGGGCTTAAGTTTTTGTGGCTGCAGCCACTGCCCTACTTTTGCCCATAGAGACCAGGCTTGCTGTGGGGTTGGCCGCTCTGGGTCAAACCTCCAGTTTTTCAGGCTACTCACCTGCCAGTCTGGGGCGCCCCTAGGTGGAAATCGGGGCTCTGGCTTCATAGGGAGGCGGGCACTCTCCTCCGAGAGAGCACAAACAGACCTCTTCGCCTCCCTCTTCCGAAGCAGCCCAAGTCTGTTGTCCCCTCCCGAACACTCCCTGGCCTGTCTAGATTGCCTAGTGGAGCATGCCGAGAGCAGATCCTGTACTGGGTCACTCCGAAACACGGGACACCCTCCCCGCCTGAAAACTCAGCCCCGGTACGATCCCACCTGGATGTGTTGCAGGTCCTGTCCCCTTCTCTACCAGGACTTCTCGATCCTGCCGACTACGCCAATGTCACAAGAATGAGACATACTCAGATAAAGGTTTGGGGCAGCCACCCGTATAATCTGGTTTCCTGGCTGCAAAATCGTTTTGTAGTAATACAGAGCACTGAAGTGCATACAACTGAGTCCAAAACAAGACTGAGGGAAAAGGGAAAAAGGGCAGGCTTTTAAAGGGGAAGACAGGAAGTGAGGTCATGAGGATCGGGCACGTGTTCGTCCCTCATTGGATCAGGCCCGGACGTGACATCAGGGGGGCCGGAGCCGGTAAGATCTGTTTTCATTGGTTCGGTCCCAGAAGTGATGTCAAAAGAGCCAGGTGGAGTCTCCCATGGATGGTCTACAGGGAAGTGAGAAAAAGAGTCAGTGTACTCTGCCACACCCCGGCATGCCTCAGAACTGCCTTCACTCAAGCCCTTTAGCTGCCTCCCATGTGCACATGTGTGATAACTTGTGAAACCATAAAACAAAATGTAAGCTCCTTTACGTACATTTTGAAAATTTTATTAACAAAACTAGCAAAATACCCGCACTTCACAGTGGCGAAGTACTGCCTTAAAATTTTTATTAAGAAGAAAATTAAACCTTTTTAAACTGAGGGAAAATATAAAAATAATTATTTGTTAAGGATCTCTTTGTATACCACATTGTCAGTTCGGCCCTCCAGTTGTAATATGACCAAGCTGTGCGCTGAGCTTACTCTTCAGCAAGCAACGTACAGTTGGCCATGTGAACAGTAAGATTGTCTCAAATCTCACAGCTTGGGTTGCTGCTGTCATAATCGGTTTGAGTTTCATGGTTTGTTTAAATTATGACAGTATTTGCAGGACTTGTGTTGAAGTGACATTCAGTATCTGTCAAGCGTTGTAAGCATACAACCGGTTTCATCGATAACTTCACATTCAGCTTTTGAGAGTTTAAACATTCATAAACATCAAAGTGTCCACTACTGAAATCATCACCTGTTAATCTAAGATGATTAAGAGGCATTGGCGGTTATCCAAAGGTGTAAAATATTTGGTTATTTCGGTACACTTGAAAGCAACAACTGAACAATTCAGCGGCAGCCATCAACTCACATGCAGAACCATGGGTGAAGGGCTTAAGCATTTCACTCTTATAGTGCTCCTGTGTAGTATAATTATCTCCTGTACCGTCATCAGTCCACACCTTGAACCTGTCCCAGTCATTCAATACATAAGACACAATGTTCCTCTGGATATCAAGAGTGAGCCTGATATGGCCATCCAATATGTAACAAAGAGAATGGAAAAGGCAGGTGTCATCTCCGGGCATGTAAACCACTTGGCAAGTGACAGTTCTTTGATCGATGGTGATCACCTCGATAGACATGGTAATGGGAGTACGGTTGGAACCATAAAGGAAATGGGTACCTGAACAATGTAAAGTAAGTCTAAAATACTTACACAATAGTTATAATCGTAATAAACGAACAATAAAACAGCGGAGAAGCTGTGGATTAAATTAAAATGCTGTAGTTATCAGCAGGGAGACGTGAATCCTGTGGCAAAGCAAGGAAGGGAATGTAGAGACCGGAGCAACGGATGACCTTATATAGGCAGGCAGCCAACAACGTGGAAGGCATTGGGATGGGGGACCCAACACCGCCTCACACGGTGACCAAGCTGCAGGCTATGGACGTATATATGTACGTAAGTAGGATTCAGTTAGCGTTGGGAACCCGCGTACCAAATTTCTTGAAGATGGGCCCATAAGTAACAAAGACCGTTGGAAAGTTCAATACGGAGGCCGACAGTGGCATCATGCCACCGAAATAAGTACGCACATTGGTTTTGGTTAGCGCAGGGAAGCCGCCTACCAAATTACGTGAAGATGGGGCCGTAAATAAGAAAGTTCAACATAGCGGATGTTGTCGACCGTTATGACCGCAACGTGTAGAATTTCGAAATGAAACCTGCTTAACTTTTGTAAGTAAGCTGTAAGGAATGAGCCTGCCTTCTACCTACACGGGAAGTTGGAGAATTAGTGATGAGTCAGTGAGTGAGTGAGTCAGTTGGTCAGTGAGGGCTTTGCCTTTTATTAGTATAGATTCAAAAACAAGAACAACAAAAATTGAATAAAAAAAGGATATGCCTAAAAGGCAAACCAAAACAAACAATATCAAATCTATAATCCAGAAAATTAAAACAATAAAGACAGCCAAAATTTACAACAAGAAAATCATAAGGAAAAAAGTACTTGAAAAATAAAAGATTAGAAAAAGAGCCAAAGAAACAGAAACCAAAGCCACAATGACCTGACCCTGTTGCTCTATAAATCCCCAGCTTATACGGGGGGGGGGCGATTTCTCAGCTGTGGTATCAGGAGGCCCGCCTCCCCTAGGTTCCACATATAGAAGACAATGCATACAGTGGAACCTTGGTTCACGAACGTCTCAGTTCACGTACAACTCGGTTCACGACCAAAAAGCTCGCCAAACTTTTGCCTCGGTTCACAACCACACACTCGGTATACGAACAAGCCAGTTTCCCTTGCCTGCCTGAGCTGAGCTGAGAGAGAGAGAAAGAGAGAGAGAGAGAGAGAGAGAGCAAGAGTGAGCGAGCACATGCCTGCTGAGGAGGGGGAGGAGGAGATTGCTGCACTGTTTGCCTGCCTATCTGCAGCCAGTAAGTGCAAGCCAACCATCCCCCCAATTCCACGTGCCTGCTGGGGAGGGGGAGGAGGAGATTGCTGCACGTGTTGGCTTGCCTATCTGCAGGCTGTACGTGCAAGCGCACCATCCCCCACCACAGGCAGGCTGAGAGGAGAGAGAGAGAGAGAGCGAGCAAGCGAGCCGCGTGGCTGCAAGAGCTCTGTTCATTGTTCTCCTTCCATTGGCTTCTAAGCAAGTGAAGAGTGGTGAGAAGAAAGTTTTGAAGAAAATTGAAATCGAAGTAAAGAAAGAAATTACAAGAGGTGGAAAAACTGTTTACCAGTTTATTCATTTACCAATCTGAGAACCCTCGTGCTTTCAAGCAGCACAATGTAAACAATGCCAGACTGCCAGTAATGTGGGGGGCAAACAAGAAGGGTTGGGTCACAAAAACTTTGTTTTTGGAATGGCTGCATGAGGCTTTCACTCCCACCAGCTAAAAGCACCAGAAACCCAAGAAATCACAAGAGAGAAAACACCTGAATGAAAGCACTTCATGCCAGAACTCGACTCATGCAAGGTTAGTTTTCTTGGTGGTTTTTGTATTGCGGATTTTTCAAAAATTAATTTTTCAGTTCATAACGCGATGAGGTGCAATGTTACTTTTCTCTTTTTTCAAGTGTTCACTTTTTTCCTTGTGCTTAAAACTTATGAAAGTGTTTACAAATGGAGTTTTTCATAGCGCAATTAGGTGCAATGTTACTTTTCTCTTTTTGCGAATGTTCCTTTTTTCCGCTGTGCTTAAAACTCATTTTATAAAAAGTGTTTACAGCGATTGGAATGTAAGGCTAAAATAGAGTGATCTTGTTACAGTACTTTTTTGGTTGCTTGTGAGTTGGTTTTTGCATGCACTTCGGATTTGTTCTAATGTTTCTTTTTTTTCTCCTGTGCTTAAAACTCATTTAAAAAAAAAATGCTGCATGAGCACGTGTTACAGAGAGATTAGAGAGCGCGAGCGAGCAAGTGCAGAGAGAGAGAGCGCGGGCAGCTGACAGGGAAGGGATGGGGTGGAGGATAGTGGGTGGGTGGTGTGTGTGTGTGTGTGTGTGTGTGTGTGTGTGTGCGCGCGCGCTACAGAGAGAGAGAGCACGTGAGCCAGCCTGCTCCTGTAGCTGAGGGAGGGAGGGGCTTTGGTGGTGTGTGTGCTACAGAGAGAGAGAGAGGGAGGGAGAGAGCGCGAGCTAGCCAGCTCGTGTAGCTGAGCAGGGAGCCTGGGTGTTTTGTGTCAGTGTTATTCAATGTTTTTACATTAGTTTACTATTACACTGTGCATTCTATGGTGTAATTAACTATATTTGTGCTTAATCTTTACATATATTTACATATTTACATACAGTTTGTACAGTCTGGAACGGATTAATTGTATTTACATACAATCCTATGGGTGAAACTGCTTCGGTTCACGACCAACTCGGTTTACGACCAAAGTTCTGGAACGAATTATGGTCGTGAACCGAGGTTCTACTGTACATAAGAAAAGATTAAAAAATACCTCAGAATTTCAATTCTTTAAAGTTACTTAAAAACATGGAAATTATTTGTAAAAATCTCATATATATGCACTACTACCCTTTTAACACCTTCACCATTTTTCATTGCTCTAAGATACTGAAATACTTGGTTGCATTTTTTTTTTATTATTGCATTATAGGGTGGAAGATATATTACTTGACTTTTGTTGATGAACATTTATTTACAAATGACCTGAATAATTTGTGCTGTGGATTTCCTGCTAATGGGTTTATGGTAGAATGGGTAAAGACTATCAACAGGGCTGTTTCAGCTGATGTAGATATTGAAATTTATGTATCACAATTTAAAAATGTCCATATACTGTAAGGTGATTCTGAAGGCAGAGTCAATTCTAGAACATTAGAAACATCAGCTCATCTATAAGTGCACCTTTTTCAAACTCTGGTATGTTGGTGAATGGGTACTTGAAAGGATCATTGGAATTTAGAAAAAAATGTCGTACTACTTTAAATAACTGATAGTTATAGCCTTTACAGTTTTAAATAATATTTAAAGGAAAGTTTGTTATTTCTAATTTTTTTCCTGTGAGGAAACGGTCTTCTTAGACATCTCAGACATTCTGAATTTTCACTTCAGGTTCTTTGTCCTGAGCATTAGTACAACTGTAATCTTTTCTATCAATACTATGTTGACATCATTTACAGTTTTAAAATTAAGTATGTGATAAGAGGTTCTTGGCAAACAGCAATTTTAAATAAATAATCACGAGTCTAGGAGCATGCAGGCTTCGAAAAGTTTCAAGTGCAAGTATAAATGTGCATGCAATACTCCGAGGTTGACTGGGGTGCTTTGCTGATCCACACATTCACGTGCAAACGTAAGTGGGTCAGTCAGGACCTTCATTCCTAACTAGGAGCAGAAAGAGGGCAGTGCCTGCACTCAATTGGGGACGTAAGTGGAGCATGCACAGCAGAGAGAGGGGACAATTGAATGGGAATAAAAAAATAAAGACTGTCCATGATAGCTTGAGAGGTAAATGATAGATAGATAGATAGATAGATAGATAGATAGATAGATAGATAGATAGATAGATAGATAGATAGGTACTTTATTAATCCCAAGGAGAAATGGAGAAACTAGGGGGCAGCAGCAGCATCAGCGTGTGAGAGAAGAGACAGAGTGACTGGGCCCCGCAAGTGGAGCAAAGTGAATGGCACTCCTTGGTGTGTCCCCATTGATTAGTGTAGGAGTAGGGGTGGTGAACGAACCTCCCAGGTGTCCAAGTAGCGCTGCCATGGCGTATGGCATGACGGAGGTCTGGCTCTGTGTGTCTGGGACGATAACGGTTGGGAAGGGCAGAAGGAATTCAGGAGAGGTCATCATAGCTATCAGCGTCTCTGCCAGTTGGAAGACGCGCTGGAGTGTATGGCAGGCTGTTTTAGCATTTAATCCATTTTCCTTGATATCAGAAGTTACAACACTGATATCTACTTTAAAAAATGTGATATCAAAACTTGGAAATTTGATATTGAGCTTTTGAAATTTGATACTGTATCAAAAGTATGTTATAGGATTTTCAAATTTTTATATCAGCATTTTGAAACTTAATACAAAAAAGAGCTTAAATGCTAATATATATATATATATATATATATATATATATATATATATATATGGATTTTAAATGCTCATACCATATTTTGTTATATTGATATCACATTTATAAAATTTGATATCAGGCTTATATTTTGATAGCGAAACTTTTAAAATGTGATATTGAGCTTTTGAAATTTGATATTGATGGCCTCAAACTTTGTATGAAATTTTAAAAGAGCAATATCAAATTTCAAAAACACATATCAAATTTTAAAAGAGTGATATTAAAGTTCATAAAGATGATATAAAATTTCAAAACCTCGATATCAAATTTTAAAGGTGTGATATCTTTATAATTTGATATCAAATTTTAAAAGCATGATATCAAGTTCTGTCCCCCAAAATTATGCTTTTTATTCCTCCATGGCAATCATTCATCTCATTGTGGTCTGTTTTGTCAATTTACTACTTTATTGTTGCGATAAAACAGTAATATAGCAGCATAAAGCTACATGCATAAATGTTAGCAACTTTACGTACATTTCACTGCAGCAGGTGTTCAGCACTTTTAATGCTGAATTTGGAACTGATTGTTCAGGTTTGGTGAGACTAGCCTTTGAAGCAGAACAAAATACAAAAGTTTTAACATGACCAAGGGAGATCTGGTAGCAGGTAGAAGTTGTTCAAATTCACAGTCAGTTAGTATTTTTAATTGAGTTTTTAATGCCATTGAGCATGTCCAACAAGAAATAGTATCATTCCCTGATGGATTATCAATCTTGTCACTGACAAGAAATTCTTTTCAGCGAAGATCCAACAGAGAACAGTGTTGTGAATAACTCACAAACATTATTATTTTTTTTTTTGGTTTTGCTAAAGTACAAAAGAGAAATTGATTCAAAATTGACTCACAATATTAGCATAAACAGAACTTTTTTTAACTCAAAAGTGTTTATCTGGCTGTTGGAATATTTTGTAATTAGTCTGCTTTTTGGTTTGTGCTTAATATGGCGTTTTGTTTTGTTTACTGCAAAAAACAGAATGACTTACAAAAGTCTGAAGCTAACATCATCTTATTACAGCACAACCAGCAGACTATTCCATTACCAGTAGACTTGGGAAAGCTCACCATTGCTGGATTAGGTATGTGTTTGAAAATTGAGATGATTATATTGAGCTACGTATTAATTTTAAATAAGGCTAAATCATAATTGATTGAGTTTTGTACAGACTTCCTTGGATAACTAAACCGAGAGAGAAAATATAACACCAAGAGTGAACAAGAAATCAGAAGTCCTCATTTATGATGGTATAAGTAGGTTTATGTTGGCATTTTGAAGGTGATTAAAATGAGGTATGTTTTTGTTGTTTTGTTAATGTTTGTGGGTGAGTAACGATTTGAATTTGCTTCCTTAGTTTGTAGTATTAAACAGTTATGGTGTTAACAGGCTTTTGGTTAGCAAGTCTGATAAATGTATTTGTAAGCTGCATCAGTGCCTCCCTTTAAACTATTTAAATTTTTATCGTCTTTACTCTACTAACTTTCCTTTGCATATTGTTGTCTATCATGTGCACCCTCTATCAGTAGTTTGAATTATGCTATACATGAAACTAAATGCCTGATGTGGACAGTCCATTTTGTAGGCCTTTGTTGACCTTTTTTAACACTTGGTAGGATTGAACATTATAGTTATTATAGCAGTGCATTTACAAATCTTTTGATTTGTAATTTTAACAAACCCATTTCTCTAATAGGATTGTCATCTGTCTTGTATTTTGAGTGATTTTTTAGCAATAGAGATGCCGCTGAAAATGATCACGGGAACCGGAGTCTAACATGAAATTTTGGAACCCCACTCTCATATGACCTCAGTGAAGTGGTGGGAATAGCTAAAAATGAATATGCAGTAATGTCCATCATGCATTATTAAAATAAATGACAAGTTTGTGTATGGTAACAGCATCACCAAAGATGGAAAATGCAATGTGGAAATTGAAAAAATATAAAGAGTGAGGAACTATTTTAAAAGAATGAAAGACCTGTTATGTAAAAACTGTATTATTGATATCAGATAGAATGATATTTAAAATCATTATAAGGTTGAAACCTGGGGCTTTGACAAAACAACCTGTAAACAGCAGAAATGTGTTACTTATTAGAAAGGTGATAAGAATATCCTACAAACATACT
The DNA here is from genome assembly GCF_016835505.1 of Polypterus senegalus. NCBI lineage: Eukaryota > Metazoa > Chordata > Cladistia > Polypteriformes > Polypteridae > Polypterus > Polypterus senegalus. Next base: position 64,033,643 of record NC_053169.1, on the reverse strand, counting down.
GTATTGGTTAGCTAAAGTAAACTGTATATTATTGCTTTTTTCTACAAATCTCTTTCTAACCAGGTAAATTCAAACTATTTTCTTTTTTCCTTTCATGCAAATACATACATACATATTGAATAAACATTCTTGTATTTTGGAACAGGACATGCCACTGACTCAGATTCCTTCCTCTCCAAACTGCTGTAGATATTTCCATGCAATCCTCATCACAAGATGTGCAATACTCTAACATTGCAGCTGACCCTCTACAACAACAACAACATTTATTTATATAGCACATTTTCATACAAAAAGTAGCTCAAAGTACTTTACATAATGAAGAATAGAAAAATAAAAGACACAGTAAGAAAATAAAATAAGTCAACATTAATTAACATAGAATAAGAGTAAGGTCCAATGGCCAGGGTGTACAGAAAAAAACAAAAAAAACTCCAGATGGCTGGAGAAAAAAATAAAATCTGTAGGGATTCCAGACTATTAGACTACCCAGTCCCCTCTGGGCATTCTACCTATCATAAATGAAACAGTCCTCTTTGGATTTAGGGTTCTCACGGAAGGACTTGATGATGATGGTCATGTAGACTTCTGGCTTTTGATCCATCCATAATTGCTGGAATATCATGATGCTTTGAGTAGGTGGTGGTGGCGCAGGCCACCACAGAGAAACCGGAAAAAGAAACAGAAGAGAGAGTGGGGTCAGAACAGATTTTAGAGCCACCATGAATAGTTATTATGATAAATTGAACATACAGAGTATCAGGATTAAGTAAAAGTGAAGTTATAAAAAGGCCATGTTAAAATAATGTGTTTTCAGCAGTTGTTTAAAGAGCTCCACTGTATTAGCCTGCCGAATTCCTATTGGCAGGCTATTCCAGATTTTAGATGCATAGCAGCTTCTTTTAAGTTTTGCTCATGGAATTCTAAGGAGATACTCATTCGAGGATCTAAGGTTACAATTTGGAATATAAGGTGTCAGACATTCTGATATATAAGATGGGGCGAGACTATTTAAGGCTTTATAAACCATAAGCAGAATTTTAAAGTCAATCCTGAATGGCACAGGTAAACAGTGTAGTGACATCAAAACTGGAGAGATGTGCTTGGATTTTCTTTTCCTAGTTAGGATTCTAGCAGCTGCATTCTGCACTAGTTGCAAACGATTTATGTCTTTTTTGGGTAGTCCTGAGAGGAGTACGTTACAGTAATCTAGTTGACTGAAAACAAACGCGTGAGCTAATTTCTCAGCATCTTTCAGTGATATAAGAGGTCTTTAAGTGAAAAAATGCTGTCCTAGTGATCTGATTAATATGCAATTTAAAATTCAGATTGCAGTCAACAATTACCCCTAAGCTTTTTACCTCCGTCTTGACTTTTAATTCTAATGTATCCAGTTTATTTCTAATAGCCTCATTGTATCCATTATTGCCAATCACTAAGATTTCAGTTTTCTCTTTATTTAACTTAAGAAAGTTACTATTCATCCATTCTGATGAATAGCAGAAAACAGATTTCATTCCCAGATTTTAGCTACTTTAATTCACCCCATTTCACCATCTTTATCACATGCATCATAAACCTTAGTCAGAATTGTATAGTGCACCCACAGATTCTGCTGTCCATGCAGCCTATCATCCAGTACAGTCCACCACACCGCAGGGACATTCTTCTTCAACACTGGCTCATCCTGTTGCTCAGTCCTTATTACCTGCAATCTAACCTCGGCCACAGTCTTCTTGTGCTCCTACAGATTCTGCTGTCCCTGCAGCCCATCATCCAGTACAATCCACCACACTTTGTAATCAGTCTTCTGCATTTCACCATTTCATTCTTGGACATAATCCTCTCTCTGTTTTTTCCAATCACGGACACAATCATTTTCAGATACAGAGCCTTCCCAGGCAATGCATCATCATACTCTGTTTATTAGACCCAATGCACCGTCTTCTGGAAAGTTCATACTCCATTGTTCTCAGTAGATGCAAATACAATACAATACAATACAGTTTATTTTTGTATAGCCCAAAATCACACAGGAAGTGCCGCAATGGGCTTTAACAGGCCCTGCCTTTTGACAGCCCCCCAGCCTTGACTCTCTGAGAAGACAAGGAAAAACTCCCAATAAAACCTTGTAGGAAAATGGAAGAAACCTCGGGAAAGGCAGTTCAAAGAGAGACCCCTTTCCAGGTAGGTTGGGCGTGCAGTGGGTGTCAAAAGTAGGGGGTCAATACAATACAATATACAGAACAGAACAATTCCTTAAGACAGCATAATAATAAAAATTTTAGAAGTACGGTTTAACAGTAGATGATATGACATAATTAGGTTTGGATATTTTTAAAGTCCTGGAGACCTCATCCATCTAGCTGCCTCCCATTTGGCCATGCCACGGCTGAAACGTTGCTCCGATGAAAGGACCCCTCTTTCCCATGATTCCTGTGATCCTCCATCAGGGATGACTTTACCATAGGCAGGCAAACAACTTGGCAGGTGGGCCGTGGCACCGATTGCCACATTTGGGTACCGAGAAAAGAAACAGAATAGGTGAGGGTTAGTATTCAAATATAATTATCATGTTACTTATGTTATAGTGCTAATGACTAACAACAGAGATGCAGTATGTACAGTTAATCAGCAGCTCTACTCAGGATATGCTAAACTGAAGTAGTGAGTCTTCAGCCGGGATTTAAAGGCTGAGACTGAAGGGGCATCTCTTATGGAAGCAGGAAGACCATTCCACAGTTTAGGGGCCCTGTAACTAAAAGCTCGACCTCCCACTGTTATTTTATTAATCCTTGGAATCCTAAGCAGACCGGCATCTTGAGATCTTAATGTGCTCAGGTTTGTAAGTCATGATAAGTTCAGACAAGTAAGCGGACCTTGGCCATTTAATGCTTTATATGTTAAAAGGAGGATTTTGAAATCTGCCCTAAACTTAACTGGGAGCCAGTGTAAAGATTTAAGAACTGGGTTATGTGTTCATATTTTCTTGTTCTTGTAATAATTCTTGCAGCGCATTTTGGATTAACTGGAGGCTGTATAGAGAACAGTTTGAACAGCCAGTGAACACCGCATTGCAGTAGTCAATCCTACTAGAGATAAATGCATGAATTAATTTCTCACAATCCTGTTTATTTAGAAAGCCTTAATTTCCTAACATTTTTAAGATGGAAAAAACATGTTTTGGACGACTTTGTAATATGCGCTTTAAATGACATGCTAGAGTCAAAGATAACTCCTAGATTGCGGGCTGATTCAGTAAAATTAATTGGGATTCCAACTGAGTTAAATGACGACAAAATATTGCTGTGATCAGCGTCATTCCCTCCAACAATTAACATCTCTGTTTTATCTGTATTTAAAGACAAGTAGTTCTCATTCATCCATTCCTTTAATTCACTAACACAACTAATTAAAGACAACATCGGAGAAACTTCATTTGATTTAAATGAAAGGTATAACTGGGTGTCATCTGCATACGAGTGAAAATTAACATTATGTTTCCTAATGAGAGATCCCAGTGGAAGCATGTAAAGTGAAAACAGTAAAGGTCCCAGTACTGAGCCCTGGGACACCATATTGAACTTCTGTGTATAATGATGGAGTACTGTCAGCACATTTCTGTACATACTGGAATCGATTTGATAAATAAGAACTGAACCAAGCGAGCACGGGCCTGTAAGCCCAACATCGCTTTCTAGCCTGTGCAGTAAAATAGAATGGTCAATGGTGTCAAATGCTGCACTTAAGTCCAACAACATAATTACAGTGGAATTTCCTTCATCAGAGGATATCAGAATGTCATTTACAACCCGTGTTAGTGCGTTTCTGTACTATGACCAGTGCGAAAGCCAGACTGGAATTTCTCAAATAAATTGTAATGCGTAAGGTGTGACTGAAGCTGACTGGCGACTACTTTTCTAGTATTTTAGAGAGAAATGGTAAATTTGAAATAGGCCTATAGTTATTTAGTATGTGTGGGTCTAGGTCTGACTTTTTAAGTAAAGGTTTAATGACTGACACTTTTAGTGCATCAGGTACTGTGCCATGCAGTAATGAACTATTGATAACGGTTAGAATAGGCGCTGCAAGAACATCCATTGCACTTTTTACTAGTTTTGTTGGCACTGGATCTAGGGAACAAGTAGTGGGCTTCATTTTAGTAATTAAAGTTAAGACTTCCTGGTGAGTTACAGGATTAAAATTACTAAAGTGCTGAATGCAATGTGGCAGGGTCTGCTAAGCTAGTATTTGGTTTGTACTGTGATGCTGAGATCTTATATTTTTAATTTTCTCATTGAAGAAGTTCATAAAGTCTGTACTGCTAATATCTGTTGGTATTTTGCACTGTTGATCTGAATTCCATTTGTTAATTTAGCCACTGCTCTAAAAGTACCCTAGGATTTTTATTATTGCTATCTATTAATGTAGAATAGTATTCTGAGCGAGCTTTAAAGAGGGCTTTTTTATATTTATTAACACTCTCTGTCCATGCAATTTGAAAGACATGTAGCTTTGTTGTTCTCCATCTGCGCTCCAGTTTTCGACACTCTAATTTAAGAGCTCGAGTATTTTCATTAAACCAGGGAGAGTTTCTATGTGCTTTGATCACTTTTGTTTTTAGGGGAGCCACTGTGTCCAGAGCATCTCTCAAGGTCACATTATAATGTGATATTAGCTGATCTAAATTGTTTTCCACGTTTACATCTGATGTTAACTCATCTAAATGGTTTTCCACAATTACACTCGACTTACTCAAGGTAATCTATAAATTTTGAAGCAGAATTACAATCTCGATGTCGCACTGTCTTTGTTTTAATCTGCGAGTGTGCTGGCATGGGCAGAACTAAATCAAATGTAATTAAGAAGTGATCAGAAATAACTACATTTAATGGAGTAATATTTAAATTTTGAATTTCAACTTTGTAAGTAATAATTAAATCTAATGTGTGGTTATGATTATGAGTTGGACCTTTGACAATCTGACAAAATCCTACTGAATTTAACAAATAATATTGACTCTGTGATCCTAATTCAGGCTTCAGCCTTTGTGCCACAAGGGTCACATTCAGAAATAAGCAGGTGAAGGACTGGTAGAATATCTGGATATCTGTCAAAAGCATGGATGTCTTTGTTTATACGTTTTGTATTGATTTAATGTCATATTTTAGGTGTCCATATTTTTCTGAATGCAGAATATTTAACTTAAAAAATATACCTTATTGTATATCACTACTAGGTTTGTTATGCTTACCCCAGTAGAGCTAGAGGCCGCATATCTACTGGAGATTAAGGCCTAAATACACCTACGTTTATAACTAATAAATCTAATGCATAGTGTGTGTATAGAAATTAAATTTTACAAACAAGAGCTGCACCTCTTAAGCTACAGATAAATACAAAATATACAATTTCTTTTGCAATAAGATAATGTTGATGCTACTGAGGAGGTAAAAGCTGAATCTTCAGATATAGGTCTATTTGTATTTGCTACATTAAATGCAAAATCTACTAAATTGCAGCCAATGGTATAAATTGTTATTGTTGCAATAAACTTGGAAATTTCCTACAGATGGAATAGACAACCACATCATGTGAACAATGATAACATCTCTAGCAATAGGTATGAATTACACATTTATGTGATTTAGAATGGGTAAAAATGTCTAACATGAATTTATGAAGTGCCCCTTTAAATAGAAGGTCTGGAGAGGACATGAATCACTTGAAGGATTTATAACTTTGTGAGATTGTGGTTCCTCTGGATTTAGAGCACCCCTCTTTACTTCCCATTTGTACATCTTGATGACTTTGGTAATTTTTTTTTACAAATTTTAGCATTTAACTCCAAACAAAACCAAAGTTAAAGTCACTGGATGTGGATGTGGCCAGTGTATTAAGATTCTCCCAGAAGGAAAACCTCAATTCGATTAGCACATTCAAAGTGGTTGCACAACGCAAGAAAATACTGCCTATTGCCCATGAGGCTTTGGTAAAAGGTTACTTCGCATGGCATAAAACAAGAATCATTGAATTTGGTGGTGAAATAATTATGAAGGACCTCGAGGAGAGTTCTTCAGGTTTGGGGCTATTTACAATAAAATACCTTGTATAGGGGTGTGTGCAAGAGAGACAGAGAAAGTATTTTTAATTTGAGCTTCTCCATTTAATTTACATATTTACACTTCTTTGAACTTCCCCTTCTTTATGATAGATTGTTAATAACTGAAGTCCAGACTTCAGAGTTTTTAAAGGTTTGGAAGGACATCTTTTTTTCACATATGAACAATCAGCTTTGGACAGCAGCAACTTTTATACAGCTATATACAAGCTTACAGTTGTATGTTTCCCAAACAGCGCAGAAGGTGTGAGCTTTATCTTCACCCCCACCACCATTGTTGCCTGAGCATACATCCCACATAGACAAAGCAGAGCACTTAGGAATTGTTTGTTAACTTGTCCCTTTTGGGTCATGGAAGAAAATTCAACATTTATAGAAAAGAATGATTTGATTCTGAAGTTTGAAAGAGAGTAGAAACTGAATAGATAGATAGATGGATACTTTATTAATCCCAATGGGAAATTCACATACTCCAGCAGCAGCATACTAATAAAAAACAATATTAAATTAAAGAGTGATAAAAATGCAGGTAAAACAGACAATAATATTAACGTTTACCCCGCCGGGTGGAATTGAAGAGTCGCATAGTGTGGGGGGAGGAACGATCTCCTCAGTCTGTCAATGGAGGAGGACAGTGACAGCAGTCTGTCGCTGAAGCTGCTCCTCTGTCTGGAGATGATACTGTTCAGTGGATGCAGTGGATTCTCCATGATTGACAGGAGCCTGCTCAGCACCCGTCGCTCCGCCACAGATGTCAAACTGTCCAGCTCCGTGCCTACAATAGAGCCTGCCTTCCTCACCAGTTTGTCCAGGCGTGAGCCGTCCCTCTTCATTATGCTGCCTCCCCATCACACCACTGCGTAGAAGTGGGTGCTCATCACAACCGTCTGATAGAACATCTGCAGCATTTTATTGCAGATGTTGAAGGACGCCAACCTTCTAAGGAAGTATAGTCGGCTCTGTCCTATCTTGCACAGAGCATCAGTATTGGCAGTCCAGTCCAATTTATCATCCAGCTGCACTCCCAGGTATTCATAGGTCTGCACCCTCTGCACACAGTCACCTCTGATAATCACAGGGTCCAGGACGGGCCTGGGTCTCCTAAAATCCACCACCAGCTCCTTGGGTTTGCTGGTGTTCAGGTGTAAGTGGTCTTAGTTGCAACATTTAACAAAGTCATTGATTAGGTTCTTATACTCCTCCTCCTGCCCACTCCTGATGTAGCCCACGATAGCAGTGTCATCAGCGAACTTTTGCACGTGGCAGGACTCCGAGTTGTATTTGAAGTCCAATGTATGTTATATATAGGCAGAACAGGACCGGATAAAGCACAGTCCCCTGCGGCACTCCTATGTTGCTGACCACAATGTCAGATCTGCAGTTCTCGAGACGCACATACTGAGGTCTTTCTGTAAGATAGTCCACGATCCATGCCTCCAAGTATGAATCTACTCCCATCTCTGTCAGCTTGTCCCTAAGGAGGTCCCTTGGATGTTGTTGATGGCGCTAGAGAAGTCCAGAAACATAATTCTTAGGGCTGGTTTATACTTCACGCTCAGAATGCATATGCGCCCGCATCATGGCTGCCACGCGTTCCCACCATTCATTTCACGCGTCCTCTGGGCAGGTCCTCAGAAATTAACGCGACACGTGCACGAGTTGTAGTACCAGCAAAAAGACGGGGGGCGCAGTGTGCTAAAAGTCGGAACGTGACTTCAGAGTCTCTGTTTACTATCTACATGTCACAGAAAGCCTTTATGCAGAGCCTACGGGGATCGATGTGTGTGTTTCGCTGTTTGATGAACGCTTCGATGTGGTCAAGCAAAATGCTGACATACAGATGCATTTGTGGTGCTTTTATATTCAAGCGTCGCATATTCCCGATCATAATGACACGATACATTTTAAAAGTCTCACATACTATCATTTGTGCCGTCTTTTTTTTATTTTTGCAACTTAACAACAGCAACATAATGTATAGTGCTGTATTTAAGCCACTGAGAAAAAAATAAAGGACACGGTGAAAACGTGTATTTTGTGATTAAAGTGGAAATTTCGGCTTTAATCACGAAATGTCCACTTTAACCTTGTAGTTTACTTTATCATTAAAGCAGACCATCGTAAACGTCATCGCATCGCAGCAATAGATCACCACACAGAACAAATTAAATGTATGATATTCCAACTCTCTGCACATTTAGAATCTTTAGATTTGTACTTGATACCACTTTCATAATGAAATGCATTAGTGTGTATGTTACATTTTACATATAATTTTGTTTAAATAATGAATACTGTTAATAATTACACACATGGGGAAATAATTACACACATGGGGGTGTCTCGGTGGTGGAGTGATAGCACTGCTGTCTCAAAGGGAGTTATGTTGCTGGTATTTCCTGCTTGTATTCCACACTGTGCTCCGGTTTCCTGCCAAAGATATGCAGATTTGGGGATTTGGTGCCGCTAAAATGACGCTAGTGTATGCGAGTGCTTGTATTCACCTTGCGATGAGCTGAGGCCTCGTCCAGGGATTGTTTCTCACTCATGCCCAGTGCTTGCTGGAATGGACACATCCCTGTATTGATGGATTTACTCAATAAATATAATTTTCAGAGATATTGCGGTAAGGTGTCATCAGAATTTAATGAGTGTTCTAGGCAATTCACAACACAGAGAAGCTGAACATGTTCTCACCGTGATAATATCTCACATTGCCACCTGGTGGATTTCTCCCTAGATTTACGTAAAGTACACGCGCAAGTATAAACACTTCAACACTTGTGTAGCTGGAGCGTCCATTGCAGCATGCGTTGCGTCGCGTGAAGTATAACTCCAGCTTTACAGCACCACTGCCTCTGTCCAAGTGGGAGTGGGAGTTTAACCATTTGTGAAGTTTAGGGTACATTTTATGTAAAATATTTTGAAAGATGCCAGAGAGGAGATGAATAAGAAACAGCCACTGTTATTGCAATTGAGAAGTTGTACTTTGTTTTGTTGGGGGATGGTTGTGGTGTCACAGAAAACAGCAGTTTATTCTAGGGTAAATGTTTAGTAACTCTGTTTTTTTATTCCTTCCTAGAAAAGGAAGCTGAATTAACCTTTGAAGATCTTTTAATATTCATAACTGGAGCTGATGCCATTCCTCCACTGGGCTTTCTAGGCAAAGTTAAAATTGATTTTTCTGACTAGTGAAAGGAGGTTGCAGACATCCATATACATCCGTGTGCTCAATGGTCCTTTTCCTGCCTAGAGGTGTAAATGATGAATTAGAAATTATACATTTAATGATGATAGCAATCAGAGGATCAATGGGATTTGGAAATGTCAGTCAATCAGTCATTGTCCAGCCCGCTACATCCTAACACAGAGTCATGGGGGTCTGCTGGAGCCAATCCCAGCCCACCGCAGGATTTGGAAATGTTTGAGTATTAAATATTCTACTGTCTGGAAAGGCAAGTTTTCCGTACTAACCCCTACTCTCTCTTCTGTTTCTTTTTCCTGTTTCTTTGTGGTGGCGGCCTGCGCCACCACCACCTACTCAAAGCATCATGATGCTCCAACATTGATGGACTGAAAGCCATAAGTCTACGTGACCATCATCATCAAATCCTTGTGTGAGAACCCTAAATACAAAGAGGACTGTTTCATTTATGTTAGATAGATTGCCCAGAGGGGACTGGGCGGTCTCATGGTCTGGAATCCCTGCAGATTTTATTTTTTTTCTCCAGCCGTCTGTAGTTTTTTTTTTTTTGTTTTTTCTGTCAACCCTGGCGATCGGACCTTACTTATTCTATGTTAATTAATATTGACTTATTTTGTTTTGTTACTGTGTCTTTTATTTTTCTATTCTTCATTTTGTAAAGCACTTTGAGCTACATTTTTTTGTATGAAAATGTGCTATATAAATAAATGTTGTTGTTGTTGAAGGCTTTCCCAAACCCACCTTGTATGTTCTAGCTTGATACTAGAATGGACAACCGTCCTTTTGTTTTTTTTTTTTTTGGATAGAGTCATAGTAAAGAAACTTAGCAATTGGTCACAGGCAGTGTGGTGTAGTGGTTAAGGCTTTGGACCTCAAATCCTGAGGTTGTATGTTCAAACCCTGTTACTGACACTGTGTGATCCTAAGCAAGTCACTTGACCTGCCTGTGCTAAAACTGGAAAGCCACTACCAAACTCATTACCATTGGTGGGCCGCATTGTAACAAATACTATTATACAAAGTTACTGTAGCTTTCTTTCCAATACTGAAAACTTAAAAAAAAATTAACACTTAAAGTATAAAGTTTAAAGAAAAGCAATTTATTTCTATATAATCTCCATACAACAGCGTACAATTAGAGTTTTAGCCTCTTAGCTAGGTCCTTATATAGGAGTCTTACGGTCTGAGATCTATTTCTTTTGTCCCGACACTTGGCATCTCTTGTTAGTAACCAGTTTGTCAATATCAGGCTTGAAAACGTGAGCAGCTGCAACTTTTATGAGGGATGAAAGGTGATCGACAGTAAGTCTTGAGCGATGTGGCGTTTTGGTAGCTTTCATTAACGAAAACAATTGCTCACAAAGGTAAGTGCTTCCGAACATTGACAGTACTCTCGATGCCAACTTACGGATTTGCACATACGAGGGTGGCAGGTAAGCATACAAGCCTGGCACACCAACTTCATTGTATTTTGCCTTCAGAATAGAATCTGACTGCCGTTCAATCAATTCCATTTGGATATTCTCAGGCGCATTCTCAACTTTGTAAGAGTATGATGACATAAACAGCGCAAAGTCCTGTTTCTGTGAACGGAAATCACGAAAATGCTCACTTAATTTATTGCTCAGTAATTCAAGTTGGAAAACAAATCCTCCAAAAATCTAATTTTAGTTTACTAAGTTTACTTCAAAGTTTATATTGTAAAATAAGCTGATATGCAAAAATCCCCCTGACCTACACAAATTTTACAAACTCAGAAACACAAAAATTTGTTAATAAACAACTCACCAACTTCTCACGTCCACTTCAGATCTTCAGCTGCACTAACTGTTTGTTACAATACCAGCACAAAATTACATAAAACTAGAGCAAAAAAATGTGAAAATATGCAAGCTATTACTACTTGTGATGGTCAGTTCTGCTCAGTGGCCAGTCTCAGCAGCCTAGCCAGTAGTGTAGCCTGCCAGGCTGCTGCAGCCTAGCACTTCAGTTGCGACGTCGCGGCTCATTAACTTTGGTCAAAGCTCTATGGGCATTGTCATGCCTATGGTATCAAGGAGCTGACGCCACAGCTGCAACTATACTAGCAGATGATGTTTCCGGTACCATAATGCCATGGGAAAATGCGCTTTTCTCAGAAAGCAGAAGTGAGAAAAGTCAATAAATAACACTGAAGATACAGAATGATTTAATCACAAATGAAAGTAATCATTTTGTACAAGTTTAGTGCTAACTAGGATCTGTCATGCAGGCCACATATATTGCGGCGGGCAACCGGGTCCTATGCCCCTTCTGCACATGTTCCGGGGGGAGCAGCCATGGGCTCCTCAGTACCTCCCCCGAGATGCTTGGTGGCAGCCTCCCTGGGTGACGTAGGTGTCTCAGTTTCCCGTAGGGCTCCATGGAAGATTGAGTTCTCCACTACCCTGTGGGGATCTGGGGTGGCCGCCAGGGGGTGCTGCCTGGATCCCGGAGCCTGTGTGGACACCTCTACAGCCCTGCCCGGAAGTGCAATTAGCCACAGGTGATCAAGCACCGGGAGCACTTTCAGATGGGCTATATAAAGGTTTATCCACCACTAATTAGCCAGAATCGGGAGGAAGAGGATGAGGTTACCTGGGAGGAGGAGGAGTGGAGGTGGTGCCAAGGTGGAGAGTTAAGTGCTTTTGGGACTGCGTTGGGCCAGTGGGACACGGGGAAGATGTGCCCTACGGCTGAAGAGCGAAATAAAAGCCTGTTGATTTTATATGTGTCTCAGTGTGAATCTGTTCCGGGTCAGGCACCTATATAACGCCTTTATTACTTTGTCACATATATATAGTCACATACGTGTGCATGGAAGGCAGCTAAAAGGCTCAAAAGATAGTAATTCCTTGCCAAACCAGGGAACGGCAGAGTGCACCAATCCTTGTTCTTTTCCATTGACACACCAATCATGGGAAATTCCGCTTGGCCACAATAATGTCACTTCCACGTCTGGTCTCAAGACAACACTTAAGCCCCACAGAGGTTGCCACTTCCGATTCTGGCCCCCAAGGACATCACTTCCGGTTCCAGGCCCAAGGACATCACTTCCAGGTCCGGCCACATCACTACTGGTCCTGGCGCCGAAGATGTCTCTTCCGTTTCCCGTCTGATGGCATAATTTCCTGTTTCCCTCTATATAACCACCATGTTTGCCTGTTTGCTTTGTTCTTTGTTATGGACTGATCTGTTTCATTTGAAACACCATTTTGCTTCAACTTTGGCAGCCAATTGCAAGTATGTGGGTGGCTGCTGCCAAACCTCTTTTCTCATGTTGTTTGGATCATTTACAATATATAAATCCTGAGCAAGTTTTGCAGTGTGGTGTGGCACATTATCCTGGTGAAACAGGCAACTGCTATTAGGAAATACTGTTGCCAGGAAGGGGCACACATGGTCTCCAACAATTTTTTAAAGTAGGTAGTATGCATCACATTTACATCTACATGAATACCAGGACCCAAGGTTTCCCAGCAAAACACTGCTCAGACCATCACACCTGCACCCTGCTGCCATCTCTTCCCCAGGTAAATGATACACGTGCACTCAGCCTTTCACAAGATCTAAAAGAAAACGTAATTTATCAGACCAGGCCAATGCATACTGGGAACACCCCACAAGATCTGCCATTTTGGAGATAGTCTGACACAGTTGTCTAGCCATTACAATTTGGTCCTGTCAAAGGCGGTCTTCACAAACATAGCTCAATATCTGCTTCATTAAACACTTAACACATAAGAATTGCCTCATTTTCAGTCTTGGGTACTGATTGTGATTTGTTCATCAAGATTTTCTTCATAAACAGAAGTAAATCGGTTTCTCATGGAGAGGCCAAAACATCTAATCTGTTTACATATTACAGATGAAGAACATCCCAGAATGTGACCCATTTATTTGCAGTGAACCCTTTATTGAGAGCAGTTCTGTCTGTTTTCTGGACACATTCACTCTTGATCTTCCTTTGAGTCCTAAATAAAACATTATATAACAGCATATTACATAAAACATGCCTGAAACTTATTAGACATGCTGTGACAAAATAAATAGCCCTAAAACAGAATTTTTTTAAAGCTGTGTTTTCAACTCGCATAGGATTATATTTAAAAAAAAAATCAGTAACTACATACAAGTAAAAGAATATGTTCTGTTGTTGTAGTTCACAGCTAACGGACTCTAGTCAGTCAAGACATACTGTAAAAGTTAGAAAAGGGAAAAAGAAGTCAGGAGAAACTGGGAAAGCACAACAGTAACTACAACAACAAAATTCAAACCAACCTGAAAAGCACGAATTCAAAGTAACGTTGTGTAACAGAGAGAGCTCTGGCAATATTATTTGCATAACAGTAGTCAGTACTACTTCTAAAGCACACAATATGTAATTTTAAAAAGGTGATATCAGCATTCGGAAACTTGATAATAAATTTGAAAGGCTGATATTATATTTCAAAATCATGATATGAAATTTTTAAAAACGGATAATAAATTTGAAATGCTTGATATCAAATTTACTTACCTTGATATCTCAGTTAAAAGCTCAATATCAAACATTACAGATTTGATATCCATTTTTAAAACCTTGATATCAAATTTAAGAACAATGTTACCAGATTTCAAGATTGTGAGATCAAATTTCAAACATTTGATATCAAATTTTTAAAATTTGATATCAAATTTTATAGGGTTGATATCTTCTAATTTAAAAAAAAATTCTAATTTAATAATTAAAATCTATAAATATTATACAGTATGTCCGAAACAATTTTAGCATTTAATCACTCTCTTTTGATATACAATTTCCAAAAACAGATATCAAGGATATAACAGTTAATATCAAATTTCAAAAGAGTGATATTACATTTCCAAGAGATGATATCATATATTAAAAGCCCAATATCAAAGATTTAAGTACTTATATCAAATTGAAAACTCATGATATCAATATTTTGAAAGCAGATATCAAATTAAAGGAATTAAATGTTAAAATGGCTTGCCATAGGGATGAGCAGGCGAGACATGTGGTAAAGTGCATGCTGGGCTGGCTAAAGAGGAACTTACTGCCAATATGATTTTACTTGGAATTAAACAACTGTTTTATCTGGATTTTAGAATTGTTGTTTTTATCCTTCACATGTTATTCTAGATTTATGGATCATTATTGATGCACAGCACTTTTTGGACACTTTGTTGTTTTAAATAAAAGCACTGATTCACTTAGCACCAAACCCTTAATGGCTATGTGTGTCCTCTTTTGTCTGGCTCATCCTCGCGTATGTTATTGAAGGTTCTGGGTTCAGGAGACTTCTGGAAGCAACCAGGGAGTATGCAGCTGACCTGGACCATCACAAAGAGCACAAAGCAGTTGTATAGTATTTTTATTGCTACTATTTTATTTGACAGGCATCTTTTTTCAAGGTATCTTGATAGGTCAGGATACATTACAACTGACTGCACGTATTTTGAGTATTTGTAGTATAGGTTAATCATAAGATTAAATGACAAATAGGGTCACACAATGACAAAGAGAAGGCAGAGGGTATTTCATCAGCAGATTAATTGTTTAAAGTTCATTACAGGACTCATGTTACCACACTTCTGCATGAATCCATGCAGTTGGTTAGATCTGAGCCTACATAAGGAAACTAAAATGGACATGAAGGCTACTATCGACAATTTATCCTGTTATGAAAAACGTTAAATGCATTTACTATTTCAAATATAACCATATTTTTGCTATTATTTACATAGGGCAAATGCAAATGTCTAACTACTCAGAATCTAGTAAAAAGACAACACCTTTTAGTTTGCCACTTCTGAATGAATGTTAATCAATAATATTAGCTGCTTCAGGCAACTTGTTCAATTGATCTTGCAAAATTAACTAAATACACCTTTGTTCCCTGGTGTACAGTGCAGTGTATGAGTACTAAAATATGAACTGGTGCCCAAGGTAAGGCCTATATTGCATGCTAATTCAGCAAAACTAACATTTAGGATCTTGGATACCCTGGCACTGTCTATTGCATTTATACCAGTAGACATACATCTTCTTTTGTCATTAAAGGTGAATAGTCATCATTCACGTCACTGCTTAATGGATTGGCACAATTACTTCAAAGTTCATTAGAAGAAATACTGTTAGGTCTGAATAAAAACCATGCTTGAGGATCAACAAGTAAGTATAGACTATAGGTTGAGGTTGAAAGCCTGATAAGTCAAAGTATTAGGGAGCCAACCTGATACCCTGTTTAATGTAGAAGGTTTTGTCAAAAAA
This sequence comes from Polypterus senegalus, assembly GCF_016835505.1. Lineage (NCBI taxonomy): Eukaryota > Metazoa > Chordata > Cladistia > Polypteriformes > Polypteridae > Polypterus > Polypterus senegalus. Next base: position 64,018,022 of record NC_053169.1, on the reverse strand, counting down.
ATAAATCAAAAGTGGAAAAAATGGAGGGACCAGTGATCTGATCAGCACAGAATGATTCTCTGTTAAGCAATTGATCTTTCTTGATTGAAGGATCCATCCTGTCTGATAAAGGGTCTAAAGTAAATGCCAACTTCAGTTTGGCATGTTCTTTAAATAGCAGAAGGTCCAGAAGGGATGGGGTTTCTAGTGATATTGTGGAAGTGATGTCAGGGTTTGCCAGGGTTTTCTTCCTCAACTCTAAAGAGAAACATTGATAGGTGGTTAGTAACTGTGTCCCATTTTTATCCTTCTCTATCATTCTTACCTAATCAGGACAAGTGAGATGCTCCCTAGGCTTGTGTGACATTTTTGAATACAAAATAAAAACAGTAATTGTCCCCATACTAAGTCCTGAGGGGTATTGCAGTATATCTAACAACAGAATGTTATTATGGCATACTAATATTAAATTTATATATTTCTCCTATAAACTTCAACTCGGGCAGAATTGTGGTGTAGTGGTTAGCACTGCTGACTCACAGATCCAGCATCCTTAGTTTGAATCCTGTGTGAGCAGATCATAAATTCAACCTATTTTGTATTAGCTTATCTTTCATTACTGTGTTTTTCCCTTTTATACCCTAAAGACCTGTTTAAAGATAAGTGTCAATTCTAAAATGGCACTTGCAGTCAATTATGTCAAAAAGGTGTATATCAAGCAACATAAGAAGTGCCACATTTTCAAAGTCAAAAGATAAAAGAATGTCATTGACAAGATGAGTAATGCTGTTTCTATACTGTGATGGATGGAATGCCATACTTCTTTCCCCTTAAACACTTAGAAAATTGTCTGATTGGTTATAATTGTCTGATTGGTTATATGAAAGCATTCTTGCAATAGAATATACTCACATTTTATTGCCTTGCTTGTGTGGCCAACAAGAAAAATGCTCGGAGTGGTTCTTGAGATTATAAAGCATTCTAGTAACATGTATCATAGGCGACTTTGTGTTTTGCCCATTATCTCTTCTCCTTTCTCTGATTATTAGCACTTGATTTATTCACTTGTTATAACAGGGGTACAAAAATTCCCTTTTGCAGGTTAATAAATTCCCAGAGTTGACAACATTAAGTGCAAACTAGTGTGGAAGAAAAATGACCCACATTAATCAATTATCAGAGAGGAGATCTTTATTACAGTACAGTAATGGATTCAACTCCTATCAAAGAAACGATTTAAATAAACTTCTGTGCTTTGAGTTATCTTATTTAAAGGTTCTACCCACACTTGCATCATACATGATTTGGTTGAATAGTCAAATTATGAACACATGCTTTTTGGTTTGTTAATTAGAGAACTGATTAATTAGTTCTTGTCAGGATTACAATGCCTTGTTTCAAACCCACATATTCTCGTATCCACGAAACAGCCCACAGTTACAAGCCTCATATCCCAGAGTTAAAAACAGAACATTGCCTGCCTCCTAAGGAAATGCATTCATTCTATATGTGACATTTCATCTTGAAAATGCAGAAAAGGTAAGAATCTGATCTGTACAGATAAAAAAAAAAACAGTGTGAAACACAATTCATACAGTTAGAATTAAAAAGCAATAAAGCTAAATTCATAAAAAGTAAACATTCATATTGATAAGAATAATAAATTCCAAACTAGGAACTGAAACTGAACTGGACGGCAATCCAGTAAGCTGATAATTGTATTGTCCTGTCATCTCAGTTTCCAAGGAGTGCTGTAAAAAAAAATAGACCCCTTTATTTACAGCTGCTCCACATTGCGTTCTGCTCTATGCTTTTGCAGCGGACCAAGGAGGCTGCTATATCTTATCGTACTTGTTTATGAAGAGGCTGCGCTATCTTGTCATCATTGGGCACAAGAGAATAAGGCAGGAGCACACCCTAGGAGACCACTAGGGCATCACAGACACACTCACTAACTTACACACTCAATTTGTGTTTCCACATTATTGTTTAGATTTACATGTGTGTGTCATGGTTGCAGATCAAATTGTGCAGCAAAGCAAACCAATGGTGTGTAGCACTTTTTCAATAACTACTTTGGTAAGTTTCACCAGGATAAATACTGCTAATTCATAGAAGTTTGAATGTTGAAACTGACTTTTTTATTTATTAGTGACAGAAACGTTATTTTCTATAGCTCCTGTCAGAATGAGGAATAGTTCAAAGAACATGACTGGCTGTGTCATACAGAACCATCAGTTCATAATGCACACTTTGATATTAACTAACTTCTACAGGGAAACTGACACACAATTCAGAATATAACACCAAAATAGTTGTAAACAAAGTATACAACCAAGAAATGCTTCTCAGCCTCCATTCACGGAAGTTGCACAAGCACTATTAATGTGAGATTTGAAGCACCCCAAAGTACTTCTGTCTGCTACACAATGCAAAGTATTTTAATTCATATATTTCATGGTTTTGAGAATTCAACTATGTCATCTTTTAATATTAGAAAAGATTAATTACCTTCAGTTTTGTCCTTGAAAATTAAAGTAGCTCTTCTCTAAACTTTTCTGTGCTGTTATTTTTGCTATATTTAATGTAGTAAAGAGTAAAATTGCACAATATTTCAAACATGGCATCATGTGTACTCCATATCTTACACATAGCCTGTCATGACTTGCACTTAACACCTCATGATCTATAAGTGAACATCCAAATAATCTGCTTAATAGCTTCTGAGCGCTGTATGGATGTGAACTTGGCAATCTTTCTAGTTAGGTGCACTTCAAATAACGCAACACCTCCTTTGTGGCAATGGCTGTCTGTGCCAACCCAAAGGATTCATGTCCATTACTTCTCACTTTTAGTTAGCTCCCTATCCTTAGATAAACGGCTCATTTACCCTCTCTATTTAGAGATCATTGATTGTGGCAAGCTTGCCGTTTTCATAGCCTCCCATGCAGCTGGCACTGACGCTTCTCATTTGAATGATGGAATGCCAGCTCATATTGTTGGTGAAACTTTGCTGATGCCATCCCCAGACTGATGCAATTGCCACTGCTGTTGCAATATTTTTACTATCTTTAAAATTTTCAGTTTATTTACAAAAAATTTCATTAACCACATATCTACCCATTTCTGAACTCTGCCTGAGCTCATGTGTAATAGTTGTGTTGATGGTAGGGTATATGAAAATACACCCATTTTAAAGTCATCTGCAAATTTAATTTCTTAGATGATTTTATGTCAAAATGACTTCACCACAGATTACTACTTTTCACAGTGGCCATAGAACTAATCCACAAATGACATGCTTTTTAACATCTCATATCCTGAAAAGGCTTCTTCCAACACTGCTTTTTGTATTTGAGTGAATTCTTCACTCATCTGTACACTGTTCCTTGAATCCTTGCTTCTTTAATTTGTATCACTAACTTCAGCAATATGTTTTTAAAAAGATGAATATCATCATTTGTGCCACACTGATTAAACAGTTGTGTTAGTTCCTCATAAAATTCAGGCATTACTTTCTAATGTTCCAATCTTCAGATTTCTTTCTCATTTATTATCTGGATATGCTTTGGGAATGTCAACATAACTACATAGCAAAAAAGTAAGTTAAAATTCTGTGTGCTCTAGCTGTCATCTTCTTCACCTGTTTCTAAAGTTAAAAAGTTCTTAAGTCAATAATCACACTTATTAAATGTACTCTATATCTGCAAATGCATTTGATCACTCATATACAATAGTAAGTCTAGACTTTAGGTTGCTAACCTTTTTTAATAATAGGACTCCTAAATGGCAGCAATCTACTGAAAAATAAAAATTTAAAATATCAGTGCACTAACCAATAGTATAACAAGCCAGGTTTTTGCTGTATATTAAAATCAAAACTTTTTGAGTAAAATAAATACATAATTAAGTTGAATAGATATATCAAAAGTAATTACATTGCCCATTAAATTCAATATATACTTTAAAGAGTTAAATTGACAATATAGCTTATTAAAGCTGAATTCACAAACTATGGCAAATATGAGCTTCCTAATGAGAAATTTTACATGGATACCTTTTGAAAGCACCAAGTACAAATGAGAGAAGTTTGGTATAACCTAAGCTCTCACATCATTTCATTATTAAAATTTAAAATAAAAAATGAATCTCAGCCAGAAATGGTCAGGTCATATTTAAAGCAATGCAGTGATTGGGTTGCCTAATGTGTTTCCTTTCCTTTTTAATTTTCACAGAAACAACTACAGCAGATTTTTCATTGGTGTTTTGTATCAACTGAACAGCCCTGCAACAATAAAACATTGATAGACATGCATGAATTTAAAAACACAAGTCTTTTGCTTGAGAAGATCCGGTCTTCTGCAAGCATCAAGCAGAAAAATCCTATTTATTAGAAACAACAGGATAACATTTCCACGATTTAGGCTCCTGTGCCTGGCTGTTTCTTTTCTGGAGTTTCCATGTTCTCCTCATGTTTGTGTTGATTTTCATTAGGGAAGTGCAACTTGAACTTTTTTTGTTGTGATTCAGTCCTGCCTTTCTTACAGACTAACACCTTGTCCAAGGCCCTGTCGATGGCAAGAATAGGAGTGGAGGGAGACTGGAATTTAGAACATGGTCCCCTAAGGTGTTTCGAGGATGATCATCAGAATAATGTTGATTGCTTAACACTAGAATTACCAAAGCCTATGAAAAAACATGTAAACCCGGCCCATCTTAAATCCATTTGCACCTCTCCATCAGCGTTTTGTTGTTTTGTAAATGTGTCGATAAGCACAAGCAACCTTGAATAAAAGCGCACTTGTTTTGTTATACTTGTACATTTTATAAAAGTGCTTATTTGATATTTGGACTTCACACATTATACACTTCATGTCAAAATTTCGTCATTAGTACCGAAACATCAAAAAAATTGTCTTTTATGTATGTGTTCAACATTTCTGTCATCTTACACTTACAAAGATCTTTGTAGACACGGAACACACATGAAATGCATGTGTTCCAAATAACAATATATTATTTACTCTGTACAGCATTATGTACTACTTCACTCCCTGACAAACAAGGCTTGAGCTGAGAGAGTTTTTTGACATTTCTATGGAAGTGGGAGAATGGGATAGCAGGCTGCTTGCGCTTATCAACACATTTACAAAACAAAAGATGCTGAATGGAGAGGTGCAAATGGATTTAAGGTGGGCTGGGTTTACAAATTTTTTCATAGGCTTTGGTAATTCTAGTGTTAATAAGTCATCTGCAACCCACCACTACCCATATTACCAGCAATCAGTGACATTAAATACAACAGTGACTCGTGATCCATTGGTTGAAACCCTGTCTTATGGTGATACAGTTCAATTTTTATCCCACTATACAAAGCAGGCTTAAAATGGTATTAATAGCAATTCCATACTGGTCTTGATGAAGGTGTGTACATGAGTGGGCACTGCAGTCAACTGGCATTTTGTTTAGTGTTTTTTCCTTTCTTGAGGTCATTGATGTTGAGTTAGACTCTGTATCCCTAAAACCAGAATTAAGTTGGCTTAAGAATTTCATGTTATGAAATCCAGTCATTTCCTCATATCCAAACGACATAAAAAAAGTTTCTTGAAAGAAAAAAAAATGTTTATGTACAAACATTACCACTAACAGTAGAAACAGTGGTAGCAGAAAGACATCTAAAAGTGACATGTGTAGAAGTGTGCATAGAAAAGACCATCGCACTCTCTTAATCTTATGCCTAAGAAAGATATTTCAATGCAAGCAGATTCAGGAAAATGGCTATAATGGGAAATTTGCCTTGGAAGTGGTTTCATACAAATTCTGAAATAACTGACACATTTGTGAATTTTACCTTTATGCATTATGTTTATACTTTTCTGTGTTAAAGATTTTATACCCAATGTATCCAAGATACATAACGTTTTTTTTAACTCCTTCATTGGCTATATTATTCACATAAAGAAGTTCCTATCTAATGAGAAGATGTTAAGAAAAGGCTCTTAAGCTATTGTTAAGTGTTAGAGTATTATACAATTGTGTTATGCAAACTATTTCAGTCTTAAAGTCTTAAGTTCTGCTCTCCCAATTAATATCTGGCATTTATCATAGAGAGCTGAAGTATATATATATATATATATATATATATATATATATATATATATATATATATATATATATATATATATATATATATATATATATATATGATATTATATTACATACTACTTCTAATTCTCAAACTCCAATTTCCTTAATGGTTGCTTTGTATACTGATCACCTATTCCATGGGAATATATTTATATGATAATCTAATACACACTTCTGTTCATGTCATACTTCTAAATTCTTCTAAAACAATAATAAGACTGCTGCTACAGAGTAATATGTTAAATTTATCTAAATATTATCTCAAAACACTTTTGTGCCTTTGTGAGATGGCAATATTATTAGTGGCACTGGGTGTTTTGTAATAGAATAGTTCACAATACAATAAATTAAAAAATACATTTATAATAATATATTCATTGGATTTATGCCATTTGAAATGACATTTCCAGTCTGAGCAATTTTACAAAAGCTATGCAGGCAAGTCTACCATATACCATTATTCTTTAAGCTAAAATTGTTTAAAGATTGTCTTTGCTGAATACTCCTTATAGAGGTAAGCATTATAAAATATAGTGCCTAATTGATTATATATATACACAGCCCTGCTGGATACCACAGGGGACGCAAGAGGGAGCTGCAGGGAGGACCGAAGAGTCATATGTTCCCTATAACCCGGAAGTGCATCATAGGAAGAGCAACGACTGAAGTGCATACTTCCGGGGTGAAGAAAATGACTTGTACCTGACCCGGAAGTGATAAAGAATCACATGGACCGGGGATTGGGAACATTTCCGGGTCAGGGAGTATAAAAGGACTGTGGGAGCTCCCAGATGGCGAGCTGAGCTGGGTGGTAGGAGGGCAACGTGTCTGGGAGTGGTGGAGTATTATTGTTTATTGTATTGGGGTATTTAATGAGTATTGTGGAGGAGAGGGTGCTTTGTGCACTGTGCAGTATTAATAAAGTCAACTTTTGGACTTTTACTTGGTGTCTGGAGTCTTGGACAGGGGTTCAAGGGAGCGATACTGCCCCCTATCTATCACTATATATATATATATATATATATATATATATATATATATTGTGAACGGCACCCGGGCACAGACAGGCGGACATGTTGTTTTTTAAACCACCACACGTTTATTACAGAGAATATTTACAATAATTATGGTCACAAAGACCCAGTCCACTGGTCACACAGACCCTAATCACGTGCACAAACCCCAAGTCCAAAGTCCTGGCCACAATGCCTTTCTTCGGGCCGCCTCCACTCTCCACTGCTTCGTCCTCCTTCCACCCGACTCCAGCCCTGAATGAAGGGAGGCGGCCCCTTTTATAGCTGACCCGGATGAGCACCTGGTGTTCCCGGCATACCTTCGTTGCCACGCCCAGCGTGGCGGAAGTGCCGCTGTCCTCCCGGCTGCTCTCCGGCGCCGTCATAATCTTCCCCAGCACTTCCTGGTGTGGCAGGAGTGCTGGGGAAACAAGTCCCAAGGCATTGGGGCGCCTCCTGGCGGTGACCACGGGCTCCTACAGGGAAGGGCTTCCATGCCCTTGACCCGTGGCCCCCAAAGCAACCCGGAAGGCAAACCCCACGTGGTCCAGGCAGGGCTCTGACCCTCTTCCGGTCCCTCCTGGCGTCCCGGCCGGGTCATGGCCCCTGGCATCCCTGACAGTGCCCCACAGCCAGCGAAGACCACTCGTGGGAAAGAGCGACCCGTCCCGCGAGGGCAGCAGAGCCCCGAAACGGGTCCCACTCGAGGATAGCCGGGGTCCGGCCCCGCACTCCTAGCAGGGACAGGGCGGAGACACAATCTGAGCACCAACCCATGGTGCATCCCTGCGCCTCGCACAGGTTGTGCTCCCCCCTTTTACCGGCACCCCGGGGCCTCCTCGGTAGGCACCCCTCCGAGACCTCCAGCGCCTTTGTTCCGAGCCACTGTTCCCCGTAGGCTCCTCCAGCTGTGAGCGCAGCTGCGCACCGGCAGAGAGATTATTCCGCAGACGGCCCGACATCAGAGGGCTGCTCCGCCACGAAGGGGCTCCTTCAGCTCGCCCGGGGTCCGTCCCTACAAAGAGAACACAGGGCAGAACCGCTGCCAGCACCCAGCTCGTGCCACGCACGGGCAGCGTTCCCCTCCAACCGCACCCGGCACTTGCCTGATCGGCACCCTCTCCGCGGCTTCCGTGTCCCTCTCGATAGTGGAACTGTCGGCACCGCCTGCTCTCTCACCGCCGCCTCAGGGATTCCCTCTGCTCCCTCAGAGGGCGGCCAGCCGTACGCGTGCACCCAGCAACGCGTCTCACTGTATTGGAGGAGGCGGCACCCAGCCGCTTAATCCTCCCTTCACTTTCGGACGCCTTGACGATATGCGACTCCGATTAACCAACACGAGCCCCTTCCCGTCTGCGTCCGCAACATATCGGAGGAATCGGCACCCAGCCCTTTATTCCTCCGTTCACTCTGGGACGCCATGACGGTTTGAGACTCCTTATGGAATAAAAGCGCCTCTGTCCCGTCTGCGTCCCTATAGTGCGGCGCAAGACCGCAGCCGACTCGGGGCGGAGGGCGCTAGGACCCGGGGCACTTAGCAGCCCGTATCCATTCAGCGCCCTCTCGACTCCCCTCGCCGCGATACAGCCAGCGGCGCCGCACTCCTGTCGGAGGGCTGCTTACTCGAACTGATCGTTATCATCACAGCCTTTTCAACAGACCCTCCCGCATGCTGTACGGAGTCGGCTGTACTCACCGTCTCCGCCGTACCTCTCCGGCTGGAGATTCCAGCGCCGCGCCGCCCCGCTGTCGATCGAACGTTTGCAGCGCCCGCAGCGCCTTCCTCTCCAGTTCCAGCACCTCAGCCCGGAGGGCACGTAGCATCTGTAAAACACGCTGCTCCACGGGCTGAAGGGACGCCTCCAGCTCCGCCAGAGCAGCCGGCAAAGAAAGGAAGTTAACCGACGCGGAGCCTACCTGTCTGTCAGCCTCCGACGCCGGCCACTTCCTGTGGGCCTTTCCTCCGCCCAATCGGGTCTCCCCTGCCCGTGATGGACATTCCTTGGTCCCGCCTCTCTGCAGTCATCGGCGGGCACACAAGACACACCGCCCAATCGCGTGCCTGTCAGGGGGAGGGACTTCTGGTCCAGGCCATCTTGGCTCCTTCGCGGCTGCCGCCGCCTTACCGAGCCCGCAAACCAGCATCGCCCACCACTGACGCGGATCCGGAGGTCCCTGCCTGGAAAACAAAACACGCCCGGCCCCCAAGGGCCGGCTGCCGATAGGCAGGGAACTCACCTCCCAGGTCCCGTCTAACCGAGGAAACGTCCTCGGCGTGGCCTCTCTGGACGCCACGCCGCCCCGGCGCCTCCAGCAACGCGCGCGATCGTGGGAGCCCGCTGCACTCCTCCAATGCACGCCGCCCGCCCGCTTCAGGGAATAACGGCCCTCCTGCGGACCCCTGGCGGTCCGTGGGGTTCCTTTACCGCTGGGCTGTGTGCACGCAGCACCGATGTACGTGGGTGGGGTCCCTGCTGCACCGGGCCGCCCACAACAATATTTTTTGAACAGGTCTCCGCCTTGAAACAGGCGGAGCATCCTGCCGACTACGCCAGATGTGAACGGCACCCGGGCACAGACAGGCGGACATGTTGTTTTTTAAACCACCACACGTTTATTACAGAGAATATTTACAATAATTATGGTCACAAAGACCCAGTCCACTGGTCACACAGACCCTAATCACGTGCACAAACCCCAAGTCCAAAGTCCTGGCCACAATGCCTTTCTTCGGGCCGCCTCCACTCTCCACTGCTTCGTCCTCCTTCCACCCGACTCCAGCCCTGAATGAAGGGAGGCGGCCCCTTTTATAGCTGACCCGGATGAGCACCTGGTGTTCCCGCATACCTTGTTACGCCCCAGCGTGGAAGTGCCGGCTGTCCTCCGGCTGCTCTCCGGCGCCCATAAATCTTCCCCAGCACTTCCTGGTGTGGCAGGAGTGCTGGGGAAACAAGTCCCAAGGCATTGGGGCGCCTCCTGGCGTGACCACGGGCTCCTACAGGAAGGGCTTCCATGCCCTTGACCCGTGGCCCCAAAGCAACCCGGAAGGCAAACCCCACGTGGTCCAGGCAGGGCTCTGACCCTCTTCCGGTCCCTCCTGGCGTCCCGGCCGGGTCATGGCCCCTGGCATCCCTGACAATATGCATAGTTTTACTGTCAAATAATGCAAAAAGAGTATGCAACACGTATTTCGCCCTAATTCTGGGCTTATCAGGCGTACACACTCACTGCACCCCCTCTCGGGGATCGAACCTCGAACGTCAGCATCAGAGGCGAAGCCACTTTACGTTGCGCCATGGCGTGTGGTTCGTTTATTTAACAGCATGTAGATTGGGGCGAAACACGTGTCACGTACTCTTTGCATTATTTGACAGTAAAACTATGCAACATTCTATGATCTGCTTCTCGCAACTGAAGAGGGCACCGTGGCAGATGTTTGCTGACTTGCAGACCAACCACAAGCGTTACCTGGTAGGTAACTACTCATACAATCTGATTGTGATTCAGACTATGAATGCCATTAATATATCTATACTAATAAAAGGCAAAGCCCTCACTGACTCACTCACTCACTCACTTACTCACTCACTCACTCATCACTAATTCTCCAACATCCCATGTAGGTAGAAGGCTGAAATTTGGCAGGCTTATTCCTTACAGCTTACTTACAAAAGTTGGGTAGGTTTCATTTCGAAATTCTACGCGTAATGGTCATAACTGGAACATACTTTGGTCCATATATACTGTAATAGAATGCAGCTCGATAGCCGTGGGAGGCAGTTTCGTATTAAAATATTTAACCAATCACATTTCAGCCGTCATTTGTTGACAGGCAGAGAGGCTTTCAGAATCTGTTGTGGAGACACTCTAACACAGAATAAATGTCGATCAACCTATTGCTTCAACCAATCAGATTTTGAGTTGGTGTCAGTATGGCCCTTTAGCAGGCATACGGCAACGTCACCGTATTCAGACCCATTGATTGGATAGAAGCCGATATGAGGAAGTCTACGACACCATTGAACGCACCACAAACGCTCCGAGCGAAAGATCATCGCGTGCACTACGGCCAACTCCATGGCAGGATGGCATGGCATATATATATATATATATATATATATATAGAGAGAGAGAGAGAGAGAGAGATAGAGACATACAAGTGGGTACAGAAAGTATTCAGACCCCCTTCATTTTTTCACTCTTTGTTATATTGCAGCAATTTGCTAAAATCATTTAAATTAATTTTTTCCCTCAATGTACACACAGCACCCCATATTGACAGACAAAAAAAAAGAATTTTTGAAATTGTTGCAGATTTATTAAAAAAGAAAAACTGAAATATCACATGGTCCTAAGTGTTCAGACACTTTGCTAAGTATTTAGTAGAACCACCCTTTTGAGCTAATACAGCCATGAGTCTTCTTGGGAAAGATGCAACAAGTTTTTCACACCTGGATTTGGGTATCCTCTGCCATTCATCCTTGCAGAACCTCTCCAGTTCTGTCAGGTTGGATGGTAAACGCTGGTGGACAGCCATTTTTAGGTCTCTCCAGAGATGCTCAATTGAGTTTAAGTCAGGGCTCTGGCTGGGCCATTCAAGAACAGTCACAGAGTTTTTGTGAAGCCACTCCTTTGTTATTTTAGCTGTGTGTTTAGGGTCATTGTCTTGTTGGAAGGTAAACCTTCGGCCCAGTCTGAGGTCCTTAGCACTCTGGAGAAGGTTTTTGTCCAGGATATCCCTGTACTTGGCCACATTCATCTTTCCCTCGATTGCAACCAGTCATCCTGTCCCTGCAGCTGAAAAACACCCCCACAGCATGATGCTGCCACCACCTTGCTTCACTGTGGGGACTGTATTGGACAAGTGATGAGTAGTGCCTGGTTGTCTCCACACATACCGCTTAGAATTAAGGCCAAAAAGTTCTATCTTGGAGTTTGCTAAAAGACACCTGAATGACTCTGAGATGGTGAGAAATAAGACTCTCTGGTCTGACTTAAGCCCAATTGAGCATCTCTGGAGAGACCTAAAAATGGCTGTCCACCAACGTTTACCATCCAACCTGACAGAACTGGAGAGGATCTGCAAGGAGGAATGGCAGAGGATCCCCAAATCCAGATGTGAAAAACTTGTTGCATCTTTCCCAAGTAAACTCATGGCTGTATTAGCTCAAAAGGGTGGTTCTACTGAGCAAAGGGTCTGAATACTTAGGACCATGTGATATTTCAGGTTTTCTTTTTTAATTAATCTGTAACAATTTCAAAAATTCTTTTTTTTTTGTCTGTCAATATGGGGTGCTGTGTGTACATTAATGAGGAAAAAAATTAATTTAAATGATTTTAGCAAATGGCTGCAATATAACAAAGAGTGAATGTAATTGAGATATGTAATTGATAACAAAGAGTGAATGTAATTGAGATATGTAATTGATAACCAAGAGTGAATGTAATTGTTTTGTTACTGTTATCTATATATATCTATATATCTATAGATATATATAGATAACAGTGACAAAACAATTACATTGACAATCATATTACGTTATTTTCAAAATGTTTCCTTTTCTTTTTCATTACTTCTTTAACACACTACTTCTCTGCTGCAAAGCACGGGTATTTTGCTATATATATATATATACAAATAATATAATGTATGTGTGTGTGTATGTATGTGTATGTGTATATATATATGTGTGTGTGTGTGTGTATATATATGTACAGTATTATCTGTATGTATGTATATGTGTGTGTATATATATATGTATATATATGTAGATGTGTATATGTATATATCTATAGATATGTGTATGTGTGGATATGTGTATATGTAGATATGTTTATATGTATATGTGTCTAATGTTTATATGTGTGTGTGTATATACAGTCAATCCTCGTTTATCGCGGTTAATCCGTTCCAGACTCTGCCGCGATAAATGAATTTCCGAGAAGTAGGATTCTTTATTTATAAATCGAATATTTTCGCAGTTAGAGCATAGAAAACCTGTTTACGACCTTCTAAATACAGTAATCCCTCCTCGATCGCGGGAGCTGCGTTCCAGACCCCCCCGCGATAGGTGAAAATCTGCGAAGTAGAAACCATATGTTTGTATGGTTATTTTTATATATTTTAAGCCCTTATAAACTCTCCCACACTGTTAACATTATTAGAGCCCTCTAGAACATGAAATAACACCCTTTAGTCAAACGTTTAAACTGTGCTTCATTACAAGACAGAGATGGCAGTTCTTTCTCACAATTAAAAGAATGCAAACATATCTTATCTTCAAAGGAGCACCGTGAAGAGCAGATAATGTCAGAGAGAGCGCTAAGAAAAGCAAAAATCAATACGTGCTTTTAAGTATACAGAAGCACCGCGATAAAGCGGCATTTTGTAGAGGAGCGTCCTATCTTCTAGGCAAACAGCCACTGTGTAAACAGCCCCCTCTGCTTACACCCCCTCCGTCAGGCAGAGAGAGTGAGAGAGACAGAGAGAAGCAAACAAAACAAGCACCACGCGGGAAGCATATCTTATAGCATTGAGAAGTTTTAGTTAATATGTAATACATGCTCTGATTGAGTAGCTTCTAAGCCATCCGCCAATAGCGTCCCTTGTATGAAATCAACTGGGCAATCAAACTTGAGGAAGCATGTAACCTAAATTAAAAGACCCATTGTCCTCAGAAAGCGGCGAACCAGCGAAAAATCTGTGATATATATTTAGATGTGCTTACATTTAAAATCTGCGATAGAGTGAAGCCGCGAAAGTCGAAGCGCGATATAGCGAGGGATTACTGTATATATATATATATATATATTTATGACAGCAACACTCATATCAATGACAAAACAATTACATTAACAATCATGTTACGTTATTTTAAAAATTTTTCCTTTTCTTTTTCATAACTTTTTTAACACACTATTTCTCCGCTGCGAAGTGCAGGTATTCTGCTAGTATATACTACCAGAATACCTGCGCTTCGCAGCGGCGAAGTACTGCCTTAAAATTTTTATTAAGAAGAAAATTAAACCTTTTTAAACTGAGGTAAAATATACAACTAATTATTTGTTAAGGATCTCTTTGTATACGACATTTTGAGTTCGGCCCTCCGGTTGTAATATGACCATGCTGTGCGCTGAGCTTACTCTTGAGCATGCAACATACAGTTGGCCATGTGAAAAGTTATCTTGTTTCATATCTCACAGCTTGGATTGCTGCTGTCATAATTGGTTTGAATTTCATGATTTGTTTCAATTACAACAGTATTTGCAGGACTTGTGTTGAAGTGACATTCGGCATCTGTCAGCATTGTAAGCATACAACTGTTTTCATCGATAACTTCACATCCAGCTTTTGAGAGTTTAAACATTTATAAACATCAAAGTGTCCACTACTGAAATCGTCACCTGTGAGTCTAAGATGTTTAAGAGGCACTGGCAGTGGTCGAAAGGTGTAAAATATTCGGCCATTTCGTGACAACCGAAAATTCAGCGGCAGCCATCAACTCACATGCAGAAGCATAGGTGAAAGGCTTAATCATTTCACTCTTATAGTGCTCCTGTGTAATATAATTATCTCCTGTACCATCATCAGTCCACACCTTGAACCTGTCCCAGTCATTCAATACGTAAGACACAATGTTCCTCAAGAGGTAGCCTGATATGGCTGTGCAATATGTAACACAGAGAATGGAAAAGGTAGGTGCCATCTCCGGGCATGGAAACCACTGTCAGTAAGTGACAGTTCTTTGATCAATGGTAGTTATCAGCAAGGAGACGTGAATCCCGTGGCGAAGCAAGGAAGGGAATGCAGAGACCGGAGCGACGGACAGCCTTATATAGGCAGGCAGCCAACAACGTGGGAGGCGTTGGGATGGGGGACCCAACGCCGCCTCACATAGTGACCGAGCTGCAGGCTATGGATGTATACATGTATGTAAGTAGGATTCAGTTAGCATTGGGAACCCACATACCAAATTTCTTGAAGATGGGCTCATAAGTAACAAAGACCGTTGAAAAGTTCAATATGGAGGCCGACAGTGGCATCATACCACCAAAATATGTACGTACATTGGTTTTGGTTAGCGCAGGGAAGCCGCCTACCAAATTTCGTGAAGATGGGGCCATAAATAAGAAAGTTCAACATGGCGGATGTTGTCAACCATTACGTGTTGAATTTCGAAATGAAACCTGCTTAACTTTTGTAAGTAAGCTGTAAGGAATGAGCCTGCCAAATGTCAGCCTTCTACCTACATGGGAAGTTGGAGAATTAGTGACATTGGAAACTTCAATATGGCGGCCGACAGTGGCAGCATACCACTGAAATAAGTACATACATCGGTTTTGGTTAGCACAGGGAAGCCACCTACCAAATTTCGTGAAAATGGGGCCATAAATAAGAAAGTTCAACTTGGTGAACGTTGTCAACCGTTATGACCGTTACGCATAAAATTTCGAAATGAAACCTGCTTAACTTTTGTAAGTAAGCTGTAAGGAATGAGCCTGCCAAATTTCAGCCTTCTACTTACACGGTAAGTTGGAAAATTAGTGACGTTGGAAAGTTCAACATGGCGGCTGACAGTGGCATCATACCACCGAAATAAGTATGTACATTGGTTTCGGTTAGCGCAGGAGAGCCGCCTACCAAATTTCGTGAAGATGGGGCCATAAATAAGAAAGTTCAACATGGCGGACATTGTTGACCGTTATGACCGTTACACGTAGAATTTCGAAATGAAACCTGCTTAACTTTTGCAAGTAAGCTGTAAGGAATGAGCATGCCAAATTTCAGCCTTCTACCTACACGGGAAGTTGGAGAATTAGTGACGTTGGTAAGTTCAATATGGCAGCCAACAGTGGCATCATACCACCGAAATAAGTACGTACATCAGTTTCGGTTAGTGCATGGAAGCCGCCTACCAAATTCCGTGAAGATGGGGTCAGCCTTCTACCTACATGGAAAGTTGGAGAATTAGTGACGTTGGAAAGTTCAATATGGCGGCCGACAGTGGCGTCATACCATCGAAATAAATACGTACATCGGTTTCGGTTAGCACAGGGAAGCCGCCTACCAATTTCGTGAAGATGGGGCTGTAAATAAGAAAGTTCAACATGGCGGATGTTGTTGACCGTTATCGACCGTTATGACCGTTACGTGTAGAATTTCGAAATGAAACCTGCTTAACTTTTGTAAGTAAGCTGTAAGGAATAAGCCTGCCAAAATTCCAGCTATGTGCGCAACAGTACAAGCAGGCTTGCTATTGCGAATGAATGGAGCAGTGAGGGGCGGTTCACCACCAACCCAGCACACAGTCACCTCCTCTACAGTATGCTTCCTGCAGTGTCTGCCCACCAAGAACGAACACAGTGCGGCCAAAGGCGCCCCCATTCAACAGGCAGCCACCCAAAGCACACTATAATGCTACACCCCCGCCACTCCATTCACCCTCAATGGCCTCCATTCAGCCACAACCGGGTCACCGCTTACAGTATCACCAACTGCTCACCGAGAATGAACGGGGAAGCCGTGTGTAATGGGTGGGCAGCGAAATCGCCCCCCTCCAGCCTCCGCCCAGCCACCGCTTCCAGTGTCCCCAGGCCGAATATGATGGAGCTGCAGTCACTGAGGCGCATGCGTCGCAGCTGCGGCCCCGTTCATAAGTTGTAGGTCAGATGTCCGTAACTTGGGGACTACCTGTATATATATACAGGTACACCGCTGCAGTACAGGGGAGCTGCCATTTAGTGTTTTGGGAGAGGCAATGTCCTTGAAAAGCTGCCTTCCCCCATCTTTCCATTGCAGGGCAGCCTGACCGGGATGAGCTGCCAGCCATCTCTTACTATATATATATACTGAAGAATCACATATTTTGTCATACAATTTACCCAAATTATAGTACAACGTACATTTAAACACTCTCAGCATTTCAATGCCATTTTTTATGTTATGCAAGTATGTAAAATTACAAATGGGGTTCAGTGTTGTAAAATTAATCACAAAAGGTTAAATATCTAGAAGTCATCAACTCATTTTACTGGTTTTGATTGTTTCAGTATTACAATTCTTAAACTCTTATTTCTGATTTGAGACAGTGTCTTTACCTGATGATTTTGTATATATCATTTGCTAGTTTCTAGTTGAACTATTTTGCATATTTTATTTGATTGGCTTATTGATTTTTGCTCATAAATATTTCTTCATCTTCTGGTTTACTGGTTTCTATAGATGAATCTACTCTTTAACAATGTCACCAGGACCTTCAGTCATTCTATATTTATTTAGAAACTTTATTCTTATTAGGTATATCTGCCCATTTAGTAAACCACATGTGGAGAAGGAGAGGTATCTGTATTTTAGTGTAAGCCATAATGAGCAACTTGGAATAAAAGAACATTTGGGGGTTTAGCAAAAAATGTCAGCATTGAGAGTTTGTAATAGGCAAAAAAAAAAAAAAGTTTAACTGTCATGGGTGTGCCAGAGTTATAATAAGTAACAATCACCTTAAACCTGACCTTTTAACAAAATACTACTTGAGCAAGTACTCTACAACCTGAATTTGAATACCTTCCTAAAATGCAAGTTGAAAAGAAGGCAATAAGAAAATAAGGACAATGCATTATTTATAGATTGGCATGGCATATAAGATGTGTCAAAATAAAAAATGATCGAAACGACTGTTGATTCTGAATGTATGGCTAAAAACTGATTTAATTAAAATAACATTAATCTTTTAAATGGGCATACATTAAAATGTGTGTAAAAGCTCCACAAATACTATCCTCAATTGTTCATCACCATCAACGACTTGATATTTATACTCTACACAACTGATGTGCCATGGAAATAACTCTGTAGTGCCCCTGGGTCCTGAACTGAGAGAGGCACACTCCTCAGGTGGTTAAGACGTATCCAAGGAGGACGGGACTAGGTGGAAAAGCAGACATAAAAATAGGTCCATGATTGCTGCTTTGCAGACACAGCACTTAGAGAGCACTTCAAGAGCCAGGAGATGCGTTGGGTGTCCATATGCATGGGTGCATGTTCACCAGTGACTCTCACAGAGCCAAGGGCCAGTGGGCATACAAGTTGCGTAGAGTGACACAGAGAGAGGACCACCTGTATGAGTGGGCAAAGAAACAAAGCAGCGGGGAAATGCGTCCAAAGTGCTCACTAAGTGTTGTGTCTCTGAACGGCAATCTCCAAGCTGCATTTTTAGCTGCCTCCTGTCCTGCCCTTTTTGACAGTTTAGCACATCTAAGAGATTTAACACTAGAATTACCAGAGCCTTGTAAAACTCGTAGATCTGGCCCACATTAAGTCCAATCGCACCTCTCCGTCAGCATCTTTTGTCCTATAAATGTGCCGCTAAAGACAAGCAGCAAGCTGCCTACTATTACATCCCCCCACCGCCGCAGAACGTGCACAAAGTTCTCGCAACTCATGCCTTGATAATCTCGGAGTGAAGTGCTGGAGTTTTAGAGTGGAAATAATAGACTGTTATTTGGAACACATGCATTTCATGTGTGTTGCGTTTCTACAATAATCTGTGTAAACACATTGTTAAAACAGAAACGTTTTTCATATTTTAGTAATAAATGACAAAATGTAGGCATAAACTATACAATGTATGAAGCCTGAAGTCCAAAGATCAAATAAACACTTTCACAAAAGGTTCAAGGGTAAGACAACAGCTTCCACGGTGTAGCCGTAAGATATGCTGACTCGTAATCAAGAGTCAAGAGCTGCTCTTATTGTTAATATTATACAATAAACACATACATTTGGTTTGCGTCTGTAACAGCCGATGTACTGTACATTTATAGTACTTGTAAAAGTTACCTTTTTTTTCACTTTTATTCTCTCAGTCACGATCACAATACATACTACCGCCCTAGGGATCTGACGCTGTTGAACGCAATGGAACTGAACATTCTCTGATCTGGTGGGATAAAAACTGACACACAAATGCTGGTGAATTTGCCTTCTTCGTACCTCACCATCACTTGATTTTTTTTATTCAGTTTTATTGAGTGTTCCTGCTCATGTTGAATTAGTGTGCACCTTATGGTCCATGATGTCAAAAAAAAAACAAAAAAAAACAGAGACATAGGTATACAGTGATCCCTCGCTATATCGCCCTTCGACTTTCGCAGCTTCACTCCATCGCGGATTTTAAATGTATGCATATCTAAATATATATTTTTCGCTGGTTCGCGGATTTCTGCGGACAATAGGTCTTTTAATTTATGGTACATGCTTCCTCAGTTTATTTGCACAGTTAATTTCATACAAGGGACGCTATTGGCGGATGGCCGAGAAGCTACCCAATCAGAGCACGTATTACGTATTAAATAAAACTCCTCAATGATATACGATATGCTTCCCGTGCGGTGCTGCGCACACTTAAAAGCTCTAGCAG
Organism: Polypterus senegalus; assembly: GCF_016835505.1. Taxonomy (NCBI): domain Eukaryota; kingdom Metazoa; phylum Chordata; class Cladistia; order Polypteriformes; family Polypteridae; genus Polypterus; species Polypterus senegalus. Next base: position 63,998,467 of record NC_053169.1, on the reverse strand, counting down.
CACGTATTGATTTTTGATTTTTTGCTTTTTTCTGTCTCTCTCACTCTCTCTGACATTCTCTGCTCCTGACGGAGGGGGTGTGAGCAAAGGGGCTGTTTGCCTAGAGGATATGGACGCTCCTCTCAAAAATGCTGAAAGACTACCTTCACATTGCTCCCTTTTTCTTGCAGCCGCTTTATCGCGGTGCTCTGCATACTTAAAAGCCCAACAGCTCGTATTGATTTTTGATTGTTTGCTTTTTTCTCTCTGTCTCTCTCTCTCTCTCTCTCTGACATTCTCTGCCCCTGACACGCACTCCTTTGAAGAGGAAGATATGTTTGCATTCTTTTAATTGTGAGAAAGAACTTTCATCTCTGTCTTGTCATGGAGCACAATTTAAACTTTTGACTAAATGGTGTTCTTTCATGTCTAGAGGGCTCTAATAATGTTAAAAAACGTATTTAGAAGGTAAACAGGTTTTCTATGCTCTAACTGCGAAAATATTAGATTTAAAAATAAAGAATCCCACTTCGCGGAAATTCATTTATCGCGGTAGAGTCTGGAACGGATTAACCGCGATAAACAAGGGTTTACTGTATAACTGTGTGGAGAATATTTATAAAGAGTGTGGTGGAGTTTATAAGGGCTAAAAATATATAAAAATAACCATACAAACATATGGTTTCTACTTCGCAGATTTTGACCTATCGCGGGGGGTTCAGGAACGCAACCCACGTATCGAGGAGGGATTACTGTATATGATATTTGAAATAATTTATTTTATGACCTGTATAGTACATTTCAGAAAACATTGTGGCATGGATGCAACATTATTCAAATTATTCATATTTATATACATAACATTTTGCGGTTGTAAACAGTGACTGCGTGTTTTTTTTCCCATCTTGCCAGTCTGCATGTTGCTGTATGGTGGTGTTTCTTTTGTACTCCAGGACATTCAGAGGAAAGAATAGTACAGGGAAGTCAGTTCAGCGCTATATGCAATCATCAAAATCAAATGTTAACAGTTCACAAACATGCAAGGACAGTCCTTCCTACATTTACGACGTATGTACCTGTTGCAATGCGCACACTTCTCTCTATGCTTTGGTTCCTAATACATTGAAAGAGCACCTGACACTGACTCAGTTTACTTTCCTGGGGAAAGGGGCTGTCTTGGAAGCTTGTCAATGTTGCATCCTCCATGAACACTCTCATGTGTGTAGCTGCGTTTTCCCAAAATTACCAAAATTCTGCAGCTTCGACTCAAAAAATGGGATTCAATAAAAGCCTAATGCGCAGAAATAATTCCACAGACAAATATCTTCATTTTTAAAAGTTTAGTTGAGTTTTAAAGTAAAACAGTTCAAAAAAAAAAAGGAAAATTAAAATAGCAAAAAAGGAAAAATTAATGTTAAGAAAAGTTAATTTCTATGTTTAATCTTGTTACATCTCAAATCGTTACTATTTACTTAACATTTCTGAACCATTTCAAAACAGTCAGAAAACTGTATGCTTATCCCATTTCTAAGCTTAAAATGGGTCTTTCAAGTCCTTCTTTACTGGGACCTGTTCTAAAAAAAAACTGAGCTTATTATCACACTGTTACTCAGTTATAGTAAGAAGGTTCTATCTCTTGCTAACTTATAGGGAGAAAGACTATACCATAAGCTATGACTATGAAAGACATTCATATTCTATTCAAATTAAGCAAACATTAATATGAGTTGAACTCAAAACTTTAACTTTCTAAGATTGGCTCTTACAATGTGTGTTACCAGTCTACAAGTGTGATAAATGTTGGATGACGGGAAATGCGAGGCACCTAACTAAAACAGAAACTTTGAATGAATGAAATCAAATCTGTCTCTGCCTCTCTCGTGCATGCACACACATATCCGTGTATTAAAACGTCATTATTTGAAAATGCTATGTCATTTGAACATGAGTTGTCATTTGAATTTTTTTTTTCAATGTTACCCATACTCTTTGTTACGATGCATGGTACAGGGAATGCAGACAGACTTTTTGGGCACATACACTGCCAGCATGGCACTGCCAGATCTAACCACTAGCATGAAGAATTCCTCACGTACTAAAGTAATTTTATCTGCAGGTGGAATTTCCTGTCCCATTTTACTAAAGGTGCCAAGTAGAGGTGTGGTGCAAGTGCAACAGTCTATTACCCAGGGAAAGCGATGTGAAGAAGTTGTCTGTTGTTATGGTTCTGCCTTTGTCCAGAAATGGTTCGATAAGCTTTATGACCACAGTCTTGAAAAGTCTTTCTCCCGTGAGATGACTGGGATCTTTTTCTAAGTAAGGAGTGGCATTGCACATGTACTTTGTCTTCAAATTTGCTGCAATCCAAAATTTTATGCTAAACTTTTCAGGCTTGGCTGAGACGTATTGCAAGAAAGGACAACTGACCTTGGTTGGAAACAGTTACTCATCAATAGTAATATGTTGCCCTGGGTTGTAACTCAAAACACAGTTCTCAAGAAAACATTGCCAAATATCTGAGATTGCAGCAAGTCTGTCGTTTTTCACACATTCTGCATGGGTGTTTTTGTTGTCAAAGCACAAATGCTGCATGATAGTCTAATAGTGGTTACGGGGCATTGTACCTTTGATTGCCTGTACAACAAATAGTTCTGATCAAGCATACAGCACAGCACCAAGTGTGGTCATTGCTGCTCTTGTAAAAAGAATGAAGATAAATGTCATCAACTCAGAGAGGTAGAGGCAAGTTTGTTGTACCACGTGAAAACAACTGACAGAATAAAACTGAATAAAAAAAAAAAAACACTAACTTTTACAAGTAGCCAAAATTTACACTGGGTGTTACAGATTCAAATCAAATGTATGTTTTTATTATATTATAGTTACAATAATATCAGCTCACTACTCAAAACTGAAAGAACTTGGACTTGAAACGCAACCTCTTTATTACAAGACAGCAGTTCTTACCTCTACACCAGCCAAGCAGACACATTGACTTCCTGTCAATTGATATTTGGGCTTGGGGTTTTACTCATTGACAGCAACATCTTCATTTATACAGGGTGGTCCAGATCTAATTATGCAGATCCAGATCATCTGGATGACTTAACTTTATGTGGAGACGATTCCAGTTCGGTGCAAAGACAATTCTTCATGTTGTCAGTTCACATACTTCTCGATGGTCCGGGATTTTTCGGGTGATTTTCTATGTAATAAACTTAATAAGTTATAGCGTAATTAAAATTGCATAATTAGATCTGGACCACCCTATATTCTTGAATAAAGACAAACTTGTTTTGTTATGCTTTTTGTGAAAATGTTTGATATTTAGACTAAAGTCTTCACACATTATACACTTCATGTCTTTAATATTATATCACGGGAAAAGTTTCTGTTTTAGGTATGTGTTCAACATTTCTTGGCTTGCATTTCCTGTCATACAACATTTACCCAGATCATTGTAGACATGGAACACACATGAAATGTATGTATTCCAAATAATAATATATTATTTACCCTATACAACTCCAGGCACCTCACACCCATATAAACAGACTTGAGCTGGGAGAACTTTAGTTTTGTCAATGGGAAGGTTGGGATAGCAGGCTGCTTGCTGCTTGTGCTGTTTGACAAATTTGCAAAACAAAAACGCTGATGAAGAAGTTCGAGGGAATTTAAGGTGGCACAGGTGGCATTGCGACTTTTTTTGTAGGCTACAGGGATTCTAGTGTTAAAAACTGACAGTGTGCATTATTTTGATGGTTACATTTCATTCTTTGCATAAATTAGCAACGATACTTCAAACTGGAATAATGGGTATGGATAATCATTACATTTCTGTTTCGTAGAATTTTACCATTATATTAGGGAAGTCAACACTGTAAGACTGGAGAGTTAAATAAAGAGGTACTGGAGCAGAGGTATTGAATTAAATTTTAAAGATGTCCGACCAACAAAATGTTGTCTTATCAAAGGTCCAAACCTCGAGATTGTGCTATGATTCAGATCCCTATATATATATATATATATATATATATATATATACTAGACATTAAGCCCGTTACAATAACGGGGCTAGAACAGTAGTGCATAAACATTAGTAGGAACAGTCTATATTAAATGGCAAGGGACCCTGACCTCATTCTGTTTCTTGTCTTAATTTTTTTTTTGTCAAAAATATTTTTGCAAGAAGCCTAAAGTAAAATAATAATAAACATAAAAATGTATGACAATACAGTAAGTATAATTAATATTGCCTTAGTGTAAACCTTTGTAACAATCTGTAATACACAAAATCTGAAGAAGATATTTAGGAAAAATTTTCTATTTTTTTACCTCATGAAATTTTGAAATTTTTCTATAAAATTTCATTATAGACAACATTTCTTGTAAATATTCTGTCTGAGTTTGGCAAGAGTTTGCCTTGTTCAGGACCATCTACAACCTTGACAACAACATCTGGAAAACTTCTAACTCTTGATAATGCAACATATAACTGACCATGGCTGAATACTGGTTCTGGCAAGTAAATGCCAAATTTTGTAAGGTTTTCTCTTCTGATTGTCTCTCTTTTAGCCTTTTTCTGACCCTCATTTTCTTTTTCTTCAATCGATCTATTTGTTTGTATTTTTTTTGTCTTTCAGCCTTTCCTTTGTTGATGTTTACTTGTTGAGCTGACCGTTCTTCCAGGAGATGTTACTTATATAGGATTTGATTGTCTATGTCCTTTGTCCTACTTGACGTGTCCTTTTTTTTGGGTGGCATGTTGTTAGTAGATATGCCTGTAATATTTTCTCTTACAGTAATACTGGCTTGTATGTGGCTGTAATATGCGCCAGTGTATTGTTTGCCTTTAAATTTCCCTCGCAGTAATACTGGTTTGTATTTCCGTAAAATGCCTGTAATTTTCTCTGACAGTAATACTGGCTTTGATGTCCGTAATATGACTTTCTGTCACAACAGTGGTCAATCAGCCGAGTGTCCCCAGCAACTGATGTAATGTGTGGCGTGCAATTGATAATCGTGACTGTGTCGTCTCCCCAGCAAGTATTTTAATCTGTGCTGGCGTGTAGCTGATTATTGTACATGTGGCGTCTCCCCAGCAACGGATTTTATGTGCGCGTCCGCGACTACCTAATCAGCAATCTCCCCAGCAATGATGTCTTTTATTTGCTTATCATGCGCTGCCAAGGCAAGGCAATTCACTGTGTGCCCAGCTTCGAGTGTGTGTGCGACCAAGGTGCTGTGCGCATGGGCGGGGCACGGTGCATGCAGAAGACACACACACGGACACCTGGACGCACACAGGGCTTTTATTAAAGAGAATATATATATATATATATATATATTGTCAGGGATGCTAGGAGCAACGACCCGGCCGAGACGCCGTGAGGGACCGGATGTGGGTCTGCGCCCACCCTGGATCACATGGGGGCCGCCACCCTGGTTGCTTTGGGGGCCACGGGTTGAGGGCATGGAAGCCTCACCCTGCAGGGGCCCGTGGTCACCGCTAGGAGGCACCCCAATGCCTTGGGGACCTGTTACCTCAGCACTTCCACCACACCCGGAAGTGCTGGGGGGAAGATTGAAGAGGGCACCCGCTGAGCTGCCGGGAGAACAGTTGGCACTTCCGCCACGCTGGGGCGTGGCCAATGGGGGAGTGTCAGGAACACCTGGAGCTCATCCGGGATATGAATAAAAGGGGCCGTCTCCCTTCATTCAAAGCTGGAGTCGGGTGGAAGAAGGATGAGGCACGAGAGGAGTGTGGAGGCGGTCCGAAGAAAGGTATTTAGTGTTGGCCAGGACTGTATTGGGGTTTGTGTTGTGCACGGACTGTGTCTGAGTGACATTTAATTTGTAAATATGGATGTAAATAAACGTGTGGTGGTGGAAAACAACATGTCCGCCTGTCTGTGTCCGGGCCGGTTCCACAATATATATATGTAGGTACTGAATGTATGTAAAAAAAATTAGACAAAGTACAGGGTGGGCCATTTATATGGATACACCTTAATAAAATGGGAATGGTTGGTGATATTAACTTCCTGTTTGTGGCACATTAGTATATGTGAGGGGGGAAACTTTTCAAGATGGGTGGTGACAATGGTGGCCATTTGGAAGTCGGCCATTTTGGATCCAACTTTTGTTTTTCCAATAGGAAGAGGGTCATGTGACACATCAAACTTATTGGGAATTTCACAAGAAAAACAATGGTGCTTGGTTTTAACGTAACTTTATTCTTTCATGAGTTATTTACAAGTTTCTCTTTGTTTACAGCCATTGACATGTCGTAGAGGTTAACACGTAAGGAGCGGATAGAAATTGTGTTGATGTCTGGTGAACGCAGTAACCGGGTCATTGCAGCAGATTTCAATGCAAGACACCCTACGAGACCACCCATCTCCCATGCTACAGTTAGCAAACTGCTTGCTAAGTTTCGTGAAACTGGTTCAGTGTTGGATTTGCCAAAATGTGGACGCATGAAAACTGTCACTAATGAAGAAACTTCATTCAGCAAGAGCCCACAGCGTGCACTCGCCACATGTCACTGGAGAGTGGCATTAGTCGAACATCCCTTCAGCGGATATTAGCTACTCACAAATGGCACCCTTACAAACTCCAGCTACTGCAGCATCTCAACGAGGATGACCCAGATCAGCGCACTGAATTTGCAGAATGGGCAAAACAAAAATTGGAACAGGACCCTCAGTTTACGCAGAAGATTTTGTTCAGTGATGAGGCAAACTTTTATGTGAATGGTGAAGTTAACAAACAAAACCACCACTATTGGTCTGACACTAACCCACATTGGATAGATCCCTCCAAGACTGTTGGAACAAAAAAATTGATGGTATGGTGTGGTATATGGGGTACAAAGATAGTGGGGCCATTCTTCATCAATGGAAACCTCAAGGCCACTGGATATGCGAAATTGCTACATGATGATGTGTTTCCCTCTTTATGCACTGAAGCTGGCACGTTCCCTGAGTTTTTCCAGCAAGATGGTGCACCACCACATTATGGGTGTCAGGTCCGAGCATTCCTAGATGAACAGTTTCCTGGAAAGTGGATTGGTCGTCGTGGGCCAGTTGAATGGCCCCCAAGGTCTCCCGATCTGACCCCCTTAGACTTTTATCTTTGGGGTCATCTGAAGGCAATTGTCTATGCTGTGAAGATACGAGATGTGCAGCACCTGAAACTACGGATACTGGAAGCCTGTGCTAGCATTTCTCCTGCGGTGTTGCTATCAGTGTGTGAAGAGTGGGAGAAGAGGGTTGCATTGACAATCCAACACAATGGGCAGCACATTGAACACATTTTATAAGTGGTCAGAAACTTGTAAATAACTCATGAAAGAATAAAGTTACATTAAAACCAAGCACACCATTGTTTTTCTTGTGAAATTCCCAATAAGTTTGATGTGTCACATGACCCTCTTCCTATTGAAAAAACAAAAGTTGGATCCAAAATGGCCGACTTCAAATGGCCACCATGGTCACCACCCATCTTGAAAAGTTTCCCCTCACATATACTAATGTGCCACAAACAGGTAGTTAATATCACCAACAATTCCCATTTTATTAAGGTGTATCCATATAAATGGCCCACCCTGTACTTTGTCTAATTTTTTTTACATACATTCAGTACCTACATATATATATTGTGGAACCGGCCCGGACACAGACAGGCGGACATGTTGTTTTCCACCACCACACGTTTATTTACATCCATATTTACAAATTAAATGTCACTCAGACACAGTCCGTGCACAACACAAACCCCAATACAGTCCTGGCCAACACTAAATACCTTTCTTCGGACCGCCTCCACACTCTTCTCGTGATCTGTTCTTAGCATAATTCTTTTTTTTTTTGTAAAAACTTGATTGCTATGTATTGATTGTAATAAAATTAATAAATAAAAAAAAAAAAAAAAAAGAAAAACAAAAGTTGGATCCAAAATGGCCGACTTCCAAATGGCCACCATGGTCACCACCCATCTTGAAAAGTTTCCCCCCTCACATATACTAATGTGCCACAAACAGGAAGTTAATATCACCAACCATTCCCATTTTATTAAGGTGTATCCATAAAAAGGGCCCACCCTGTATAGTTACCACAGCATTTAAACAATATTTAATTTCAGTTTTCAGTAAGGACTTTAAACCTTTGAATTTAATTGGCCTTATATTTGTATGGAATACAAATAACTACCTTTAACATAACATATTAAATAAATAAATCTATTTAATAAAAAATAAAATTAGGCCTATCATATTCAAGTTTTAAGTAAAAGAAAACAGAACCATCTGAATAAAACTAAAATGATCACTTCTTTACAATGATCCCATCAGAAAATGTTTTTTATGTTGCCCCAAAATCCACGCTACTTAAATTGAACATTCATTTGCACACTGCTGGGCTGCAAATGAATGTGAGAGGGCTCTGGTGGATCTGTCATAGTGTGCTCTCAATTTGGTTATTTTACATGCCCTCATTTTGGACTGCCACTGATATGTTTGCACATTCGATCCATGTTTTTTCTCATAGTGGCATTCCTCATTGCTACTTTTTACTTAAGCCATGGTTTCAGAACAAATGAAACCAACTGGTTTTGAACATACATTGCTTCATCCATTCATCTTTTAAAGTTTAATTTTCTAAATCAACTTTCCTTTTTTTGGAAGAAGCCATGCTTCCTGATGCTCTTTCGTTTTTTGCTATTTCCTTCTGCGGTATCCACATAATTTACCCATGCACTGTAACAATCAAATTGATCCGTTCTCTGTTGAATCACACAAATAGATGAGAACATCTTAAGTAGGGAAAAAAAAATTGCTCCATGAACGTTATCAGTCATTCTCATTCATTTATCAGAAATGTGTCACAGTCCGGATAGTGCTGTTACTCAATCCAGGTCCCCCATTTAGTGATGCCTGTATTTCTTACAGAAACATGAAATGAAAACACAAAGCATAATTTTTACCTTCACAACTTTTCTCTAGTATTGTTCCAGAACTACCATAAACCCACTCTTTCCATGCACTCCCCTGCACCTACAGTGGGATGCAAAAGTTTGGGCAACCTTGTTAATAGTCATTATTTTCCTGTATAAATCGTTGGTTGTTACGATAAAAAATGTCAGTTAAATATATCATATAGGAGACACACACAGTGATATTTGAAAAGTGGAATGAAGTTTATTGGATTTACAGAAAGTGTGCAATAATTGTTCAAACAAAATCAGGCAGGTGCATAAATTTGGGCACCGTTGTCATTTTATTGATTCCAAAACTTTTAGAACTAATTATTGGAACTCCAATTGGCTTGGTAAGCTCAGTGACCCCTGACCTACATACACAGGTGAATCCTATAATGAGAGAGTATTTAAGGGGGTCAATTGTAAGTTTCCCTCCTCCTTTAATTTTCTCTGAAGAGTAGCAACATGGGGGTCACAAAACAACTCTCAAATGACCTGAAGACAAAGGTTGTTCACCATCGTGGTTTAGGGGAAGGATACAGAAAGCTGTCCCAGAGATTTAAGCTGTCTGTTTCCACAGTTAGGAACATATTGAGGAAATGGAAGACCACAGGCTCAGTTCAAGTTAAGGCTCGAAGTGGCAGACCAAGAAAGATTTCGGATAGACAGAAGCGACGAATGGTGAGAACAGTCAGAGTCAACCCACAGACCAGCACCAAAGACCTACAACATCATCTTGCAGCAGATGGAGTCACTGTGCATCGTTCAACCATTCAACACACTTTACACAAGGAGATGCTGTATGTGAGAGTGATGCAGAGGAAACCTTTTCTCTGCCCACAGCACAAACAGAGCCGCTTGAGGTATGCTCAAGCACATTTGGACAAGCCAGCTGTGGACTGATGAAACTAAAATTGAGTTATTTGGGCATAACAAGGGGCGTTATGCATGGAGGAAAAAGAACACAGCATTCCAAGGAAAACACCTGCTACCTACAGTAAAATATGGTGGTGGTTCCATCATGCTGTGGGGCTGTGTGGCCAGTGCAGGGACTGGGAATCTTGTCAAAGTTGAGGGACGCATGGATTCCACTCAGTATCAGCAGATTCTGGAGACCAATGTCCAGGAATCAGTGACAAAGCTGAAGCTGCGCTGGGGCTGGATCTTTCAACAAGACAACGACTCGAAACTCTGCTCAAAATCCACTAAGGCATTCATGCAGAGGAACAAGTACAACGTTCTGGAATGGCCATCTCAGTCCCCAGACCTGAATATAATTGAAAATCTGTGGTGTGAGTTAAAGAGAGCTGTCCATGCTCGGAAGCCATCAAACCTGAATGAACTAGAGATGTTTTGTAAAGAGGAATGGTCCAAAATACCTTCAACCACAATCCAGACTCTCATTGGAACCTACAGGAAGCGTTTAGAGGCTGTAATTTCTGCAAAAGGCGGATCTACTAAATATTGATTTCATTTCTTTTTTGTGGTGCCCAAATTTATGCACCTGCCTGATTTTATATGAACAATTATTGCACACTTTCTGTAAATCCAATAAACTTCATTTCACTTCTCAAATATCACTGTGTGTGTCTCCTATATGATATATTTAACTGACATTTTTTATCGTAACAACCAACGATTTATACAGGAAAATAATGACTATTAACAAGGTTGCCCAAACTTTTGCATCCCACTGTATGTCAGTATGTGTAAATCAAGAAAACAAACACCAATGCTACATATTGACATGTGGCGTATCGCTGTGAACCACATAATATAAAATTTTAAACCTTTAAATGAAAATTTTATTTCATACAATTTTTGCATTATTGTTTCATAATCTTAAAAAAAATTACATGAAAAGCACTGTCCAAAGCAAAGCCTGAGGTATTTACCTCATGGCTGGCCCTGGATGCAACAATATTTTGTAACACAAAAAGGACACATAAATCACTAAAATTAATGTGCTAACTTTCCCAGGCCTAATATTGCTATTAATTATATAGCTGATGTAGTTCTCTCTGTTAAATGTATTTGATATTGTGCTGTTTATTAATTATTTTGATATGTTGTTGAAGTCTCCTTTATTGAACCCAAGGAGGTAGGGAATGTGATTATTCAGCTGGGGAACGATACCCAGTCATATAAATAAAGAATGTTCAGCTTTGTTTTGATAGGATTCCTAGGTTTGACTTACAAGTTTAATTTTTGTATTTTCTGGTTTTTGCTCCCTGCATTTTGTTCATAGGTTACTGTCTTCTGTTTTACACTGTTTGGATTTGTTTGATTTAGATTTTGCCTTTTAGGTAAAACATATTTTGGCTCGGCATGTTTTCTGCATTGCCTTTTATTATTTGTTTTTCTTACATAAATGGTTAAATACTCAAGGAACTTTGTTTTGTTTCATTTGACTAAGTTAAGCTTTTTTTATGATTTTTCTCTCTTATTATTGTGGAAATTTGAAATGTTTTTGAACATTAAATGACTTAGGTTCAGACCAGAATTAAAGGGAGGTTTGAGGGGTATTTTTCGTACATGGATTACTTGCTTAGCCGGATGAAATTGTTGACAATTTGGCCTGATCCTGGATCTGTCGGTTTTTCGAAATTCTTGCTGGAAGTGTAGCAACACATCCTAATCCTCAAACCTGCTGTTCTATGTAAACAAGGATTAGCTCACACATGTAATCAGTGACGGTGCGTGGAATTCATCCAGTCATGGCTTCACCGTTCATGAATAAGCAACCAATTGATATTGATATATAAGAGAATTTCATATAGAGAGGGTTTTGCGTGATCGGCAAGATCCTTTATTACTCCCGGAGGAAATCGAAAGATACTGCTTTAACCGAGGGGGAATATTGTACCTCAAATATTTATTAGCTCCTTGTATTCGAAGTCAAACTCGGCGAAGTTGGGCTCTCACAACCACACAAACAGTATGCATTGCTTTGAGGTTTCTTGCAAGCGGCACTTTTTTATATACTGTAGGCGATGCGGAACATCTATCGAAAAGTGCAGTTTTCCAGGTAATTCGTAAAGTCTGTTTGGCTCTGAAACATTTCCTTCGGGTTTTCATAGTGTTTCCTGGACACCTGCGTGTGCAGACCATAAAAGAGGCGTTTCATGCCATTGCAGGTAGGTAATACACAGGAAAAAACACCTACAGTTCCATAAAGAATCTCACAATCAGCCTAACATTCTCATTACCTAGGATTTCCAAATGTGATTATGGCACTGAAAGAGTTGAAAATAGCCAATAGGTATGTTGACAGTAAAATTGTTTGACCTACATGCTATCAATTCTCAGATGATCTGTGATGCATCCTACCTTGTATCATATGTGGAGGCTAAATGGTCAGGGTCTGTTCATGACTCTAGAATTTTTAAGGAGTCACACCTGTATCGGACATTTGAACAAGGTAATAATCTAATTATTAATCATGGTGATGTGTGTATTGTATTCACAATTTTTACATATTCCATAGGTCATCATGATGGAATCCTGATTGGGGACAGGGGATATGACTGTAGGAATTTTCTAGTGACGCCGTTTCCTGACCCCAACCCTGGGCCACAAATTCGATATAATGCAGCTCTGTCTAGGACAAGGGCACAAATTGAAATGACCTTTGGCCACCTGAAGGAGAGATTTCAATGTTTAAAAAGGCTGAGGGTTGCATCTGACAGAGCATGTGACATAATTGTCTGTCTCTGTCTTACACAACATAGCGACCATCAGAAAAGAGAGAGTCCCTGAGGTTTGGTGCAGCCTGATGATGACCTTGACCCAGTGCAACTTGAGCAAACCAGTGGCAGAGCTGCCAGAGACAGAATTGTGTCCCAACATTTTCAATGAAAAAGACAACAGTGGTTTCACACAAAACTGATTTATTATATATTATGGACCTTCAGCCTGTAAGGAGGAGAACTTAAATTAAGGATACAGTCATGCATATACATCATGGGAAAGAGAAGAGAATTTTGTTACCAGTTGTTTTTCTAGTATTTTTATCTGCAACTTCATTTTGGTTGTCTTCAGTTCATGAAATTCCATGTCCTGCTGTATTTTCCTCATTTTTAGTTTCCTGTATGTGACTTTCTGCTGAAGATATCTCTTGTATAGAGCCCTCACATTTTTCTGCAAATAAATACACAATTACAAATGCCTTTTTTCCTCTATATTGTATGCACAGTATATCATTTTGAATCATTTTGTATCAAGTACAACAGATGTCTCAGCCAACCTCACCATCTCCTTTTTTTGATGTGGATGTTCCAAAAGGTACATGTGTGCTGGCTACAGGCTCCTGCAACACAGTTATATCATGATTAGCACATGGGACTGATCAGAGTGGAGTTTGTTCAAACATTTGGAACATTTACCTCTACTCCTGATGAATAATCAGACACAGTGTCTTCATCAAATATTTGACATTCGTCAATAACTCGGTGGTCAGACACAGGCTCTAGGGATATGACATTCCCTGCAACTGACCCAACAAAAAAACAAAATAGAGGGCTAAATTGGACGTACCTGTGGCACACATTGAGGACAAAATATATGCAAAGACCATCCTTTACCTGAAATGAAGTTACTACTGCATCCTTCCACTGGTTCTGAGGAGGAGCTTCCCCCTGGAATGCCCTCAGAAACCGGGCGATGGGCATTTTGCTGGAGAGCCAACTCTTCTGCAGGGGTTAGGTCTGGACCGCATAGACCTTCACCTGTTTTTTGCTTGTCTGCCTTCTTCTTATTAGCTTTCAAATTAATGGTTTTTCTATTATATATGATTCTTTATGTCAACAATTCTTTAAATAGTTATATACCAATATTTACCAGTTTGAAGTATATTCTTGTACTTCACTTTAACCTGTTCCCATGTTCTCCTTGTGCTCACGTTTGATCTGGAATTATGACATATTAAATAATAATTAATGTGACACATAGGAAATGAAAAGCTGCATTCAGTAAATACAATGCACACTACTTAAGCTTTTAATTTGTCAGCCACTTTTTGCCAGCCATCTTTTCTAGTTTGGGCTGCTTTTGCAGTGTTACCCCTTGTACATATTAACTCTTGAAATTCTTCATATCCTTCGAGTAACAGGTCCTGCTCCACTTGTGTGAAAGAATGCACCCATTCTTTTGTCAATTTGTAGCAGCCTATCAAAGACTTGCTGATCATGTTTTCTAGACTCAATATATATGGGTTTTCAATCAGCCCTGGGCACGCGCAATCATCTCAGATGATTAGATCCAGCTAGACTAATCTACTACACTGCTGCGTTTGAAAAACCGACCTATCCTGGATGGGTGTCACCGGCATTAACTTATCCAAGATGAGGCACCTAATCTCAGATGATTTAAGTACGTAAAATACCCCCCTGGCCTTTTGTTTCATTCTGTTTTTAGAGCTGCTTCATTGTGGCATCACAACATCACATTAACAACAAATTGAAAACATGTTTTGAGAAGATGACTGGGATGTGATTTCGGGTTCAAGTACTATTCCTGGCATAAATATAGTAGGAATCAGCTCCTTGTTTGGCTGAGAGTGCTGTCAATAATTTTAGATTATACTCAACACTTTAATAAAGATGTCCTTTACAGAGCTACAGAGATATTGAATTTTAGGACTTGAAAAAAGTAAAGAATTAGAGTTTAAGGAACTGCTGAGGAAATATCTGTGAGTGTTTAGAAAAAATTATATTTGACTCATAGATGGTCAATGGAGAACAGTGTTAAGAACTGGTAGTGAAGTATATTAGTATTCAAAGAAAGATGAAGACTGTTGAAGTGGTAAATTAAACTGTGTATCTAGCATGTCATGTCATTTCTAAACATCAATTAACAGCTGATGGTTATTTTATAGTGAGCAAAGAGTCCACTGTCGTGGCGAAAAATTCATCATCAGAAGGCTTTTTACCTAAAAAATAAAGGCTATTAGGACTCGAGATAGACAGACAGAGTTTTAAGGCTTTATTTCAATAAATCAACCACACGGACTCAACCCAATTCGGCCGAATGAGATTGAGCCCTGATCATTACAACAATTGAAGTATTTATAACAATTTCTTATCATTTTGGCTGCGTTCGATTAGCTCATTCTGCACCTGGTATTACTTTCAATTGTTCCTCTTGGTGTCTGTTTGGCTTATTTTGATTGGTCTAAGACTGGGTGGATGGTTTCCTCCCAGTAACTCCTCTGACTACCCTCTACTCCTGTTTGGCTAGACCTTGAGCTTCCATGGGAACCCTTATTAATAGTAATAATCCTTACTTTTCCTATTACTGGCCCCCTTATGGAATTTGTAATCTTTCTATGCTGTTCCTTTTTCTCTAACTGGCCAAGGCTTCAATTCAATATATGGGTTTCCTCTCTTAAGCCTTGTAAACTCTACAATAGTGACCTGAAGCTTTTAAGCTTTAATTAAAAGAAGTATAGTATGTGCTTTCATTTAATCATTGCTTGATTTGTCTTAATTTCTACACTAAAGCTAATTGCTAATATATTCTTATAATATTTTTGCTAATGCCTGCATTTACTAAGATTTTCTCTTCATGCATTAGGTCAGCGTGACCCTGCTTATAGTAAAAGCTTTTCTGCTGATTCATCAATCCAGCTGCTTTTAGAGACCTCTTCTCTATGTTATCTCTTCCTAGCCTTGAATCACAGGTGTTCTCCAACTCTTATCCTGTCCAAAACTGGTCTCGTTGTATCAATTAGCTGTTCTTTTTTTTACTTTGGAAATTTTAATGTAAGCCTATAAAATAATGCAATATAACTGATTTTTAGTTAAATATTTGCTAGACCTATCGTATTTGTTTCAATATTCTAATTTATGCTTAATCTAATGTTTTAGAAGCTTTTAATTACTTTTTATCGCTCTATATGCTAATTTGCTATTTTCTTATGCTAATAAAAAATTTTCCTTCTACACACTGTCACACTTTAATGGACTTTTAAGGCTTAAAGTTTAACAATCACATATTTCTATCTTTTAATACTGAAAAGTACTCTTCATGTGGGTACTTTGAAAACACTGCAGCATAAAATGATGCAGCCATTTCTGTATAAACCATCTGAAAAGAGCAGACAGTTGAATTCATTAGTCTAGCACTGAGCTAGTAGAAGAACTCAGAACCAGAAGAATCAATGCAGTGAAATAAGCTATGTCATGCATTGCCAGCCTGCTCCCTGACTGATGTGTTTATCATTATCTTGTAAAGATACAGTGGACAAATAACATCTGTGAAAGCTAGAAGGTGTCACACCGCCCCAATTCCCAAACACAAATGCACAAAACAGCCCCAGGATCAAAACAAATGGTTTTTATTACACAAATACCTTTGTATAACAAGTATAACAGGTCTCTTGTTCTTTCTCCTTCCCTCTCCACACTGCTACCCCTCCAGCTGAGTGTTGCCTGCCTCCACTTCCAGCTCCAGCTTCAACTCCTTGAGCTATGGGAGCAGGCTCATTTTATGCTGGACCCAGGAACACTTCCGGTGACGTGACATGGCCAGTTGGAAGCACTTCTGGGTCATAAGAAAGGCAGTGATGTCGTCCGCAGGCAGTGCCCTCTGTCATCTACCAGGGACCCCTACAGGACAACACGTCTGGATGCCAACTCCCATACAGCCCTGCAGGTGTCCAAGCTGGGACTCTATATGAGGGACACTGCCACCTATCATAGTTGGGGATGAATTAATCTGTGCACCCTGTTATCCTCACTATCCCAATCAGGACCAGAATCATAAGGTGTCCAGGCCAGGGATTGTCCCCATTTAGTCTATCCTTCTGTAATGGCAGCCGGGTAAGGATCCCACCTGTGTCATGGGCGGGATGCTCAACTATCCTCAGGGGCATCTACACATCTTAGTCTTTAAATATCTTCTGCACTGGTAAAATATTGTAACTCAAGCTCTAGGTTTTTAATTTGTTCATAAAAATTAGTCTTTGCTTGTCCTAAGCATATAAAAATGAGATGGTCTAGAACTTCCTTTCTGTAGTAAGCCAATTGAGTACTAGTTTATTGCTGTGAGACTTTTTCCATAATTTCAAAGTACTGAAGTTAATTTTGTTCACAACATTCACAACCCAGTAGTACAGGTGAAAGTCAATAAATACATCTGTCTAAAATATGCCTCAGAAGAAATGATATTTATTTGCAACCTTTTTGTATTCCAAATTAATAAAATTCTAGTTTCAAGTGTTTAAAAAATGTGAAGTAAAAGTAAAAAATTAGATATATTCATTTTGATAATCCTAATTTTCTTATTTAATATTAAATTAGATTGTGACCAATTAGTGAAGCTCTTTTTAACATCTTTGATTACTTATTAAAATGTGAATTGATCTTTAAACCATGACTGTGACTCCTAAATTGTTTATATTATTTATGTAACCTAAAGCTTCTGTGCAGTAGTGTAGTAGAGTAATTCATGTACAAAAAGCCACATTTGTGTAAAATGCTAAAAAGTAATTCTCTTAATATCCATCAAAAGGCTTGACCCAATTTAAATGTTTGAAGCAACATGAAATGCTTTATCTATTTTATTTCATTAGAACAGAATCTTGACTTGGTGATTAACAGGGATAAGCTTGTTTTAAGTCGTGCTTGCTCAATTTCTCTCAATTAATTCTTCTGTCCTTTTGGCCTGCAGTTTATTCTTGTATGAGTGATAAGAAACAAATTTTCTCCTTTAATATCCTTTGATTGTTTCACAGAAAGTTTAAGCAAGCAGATTTTGAAGTTAAATAACTTTTGAGAATAAATTCAACAAAAACTGTTTCCCAGAGTATAAGAATACTGTATATCTCTGAAGTTACAGTAAATATTTTGACAAAATAGAAATTTCTGAATACATTTAAAAATGCATATAAATGTAAACTTATAGATGAAGATATACAAAAGTTAAAAATCCACACTTAAGCTAGGCTTTCTAAATTTAATTTCTATGAGAAGTTATTTTACATTTTTCAGTGTTTACCTTTTTCCACTCTCACTAGATATATTTCTGATTTTCCTAACAGTAGGTTTTCTTTCCTTGTAATTATTACATTTTTATTGCTGTTTTTCTTCCTGGGCTCTCAGGTTCCACAATTGGTTGAGCATTGCTCATCTGATGCATTTTAACATTTGTTTTATTTTTTTTTTGGATTGTTTTGGTTGGCAATCTTTATATTGAATTAAGGGTTCAAGATGGCTCTTAAGTAATGACACTGAGATGTGATCACCTGGGGCCTCATGTATAAACGGTGCATACACACAAAAATGTTGCGTAAGCCCGTTTCCACACTCACATCGTGATGTAGAAAAACTAAACTTGGCATAAAGCCACGCACATTTTCACGCTAGCTCAATCCTTGGCATATGCAAGTTCTCCACTCGGTTTTGCAAACTGGCGGCACCCAGAGTCAAAGCAGTGCTTTTGTTCCAGTGTGGATTCCCTTTCTTTTTTAGATCGCTTTATCATATACACTGAAATTAACCGCATATTGTTTATTAGTTTAACGCATCTGATTGTAATTAACCTGTAACAATATAATGGTCCACGGAATTGCCAAACTATTCCAAATACCATAGTTGCTTTGGAGTTGTTACTCTCACTGCACCTTCTTCTTCTTCGTTCAGCTGCTCCCGTTAGGGATTGCCACAGTGGATCATCTTTTTCCATATTATTCTCACTGCACCACTTGGAGTATTTATATCACTGTATCTGAGTGTGGAATCACAGCTCTACAGCAGCTGATCGGAAAGAGAATTATCGGTATACAACATCTAGCACACGCTGCCTCAGCCATGTTGTCTATTTGAACTGCTCTCATGCAACTTTTGAGCCTTTCCAGTATGGAAATCACGGTTCAGAAACAGTTTCATCCCAAGAACTATAAACGCAATCTATCAGTCCATCAAGTACTCCTTGTAGAACTATTTGTACTTATAAATACAATTACCTCACTGTAAACTTGTGATACAGTTATAATATTGCACAACCTGAGGCACTTTAGCGCATATGTACTGGGACAGATAGGGGGCGCTATCGCTCCCTTGAACCCCTGTCCAATACTCCAGACACCAGGAAAAAGTCCAAAAGTTGACTTTATTTTTATGCAACAGTGCACAAAGTACCCTCTCCTCCACAATACTCAAAATAAATCACCAATCAGAAATCAATAAACTCTCCACCACTCCTAGACACGTTGCCCTCCTACCACCCAGCTCAGCTCACCGTCTGGGAGCTCCCACAGTCCTTTTATATTCCCTGACCCAGAAGTGTTCCCAATCCCCAGTCCATGTGATTCTTTATCATTTCCGGGTCAGATACAAAATCCTTTTCTTAACCCCAGAAGCACGTCATTCCCCTTGTCCATGTGACTTGGACATACTTCCGGGGCGTAAGGCAAATAACCATCGTTCCTCCTTGCAGCATCACCTAGTGGCCCCCATGGTATCCAGCAGTGCTGTGTATAAAAACTCCAATGTCCATGATGCCCTGCTGGTCTTCGGGGAACCTCCATACTGCAGGGAGGGCTCCACCTGGCGGCTTGGGGGTATTGGCCGAGATGAACGGCCGGCCATACACCACAGTACATATAATGACGATATCATTTTAAGATGAAATGCAGCAAAATATGTTTATTACGTTATACAGATAAAATGTTAACATGATTTAAATAATCTATATTAATAATTACACATGTGAGGACACGGTGTCGCAGCGCTAACAAGGAGCTTTGCCTTATTCAGGGATTGTTCCTGCCTCGCGCTGTATTCTTGCTGGGGCTGGCGCGACACTGGAAGGATAGATGGATAGAATAATTAAACATGTACTACGAAGATATTTCAATGTTCCTTAAAAGTTTTCAAGAATTTGCTCTAAGCTTACAGATGGGTTACTGTCTATTACAGAGCTGATTGTGTGGCGAATGGGTACTTGGAGAAAGAAAAGGAAGGACAGGAATTGGGGGTTTGTACATTTGAAAGAGCTAGTACTGCTGCAATAAATTATTTTATTGAAGGTTGCGCACAGCGCAGCAAGCATCTTGCGTGAGGCAGGAACAATCTCTGGAAATGGTGCCAGCTCGTCACTATCACTGTGCCACCATGTTCCCATGTTTAATACATGCTTTAATTCCTATCATCATGAAAATGATATCAAGTATACATCTCAGTATTTTAATTATTCGGAGAGCTGTAATACAGTATCACATATGTAATGGATTCTGTGTCCAGTCAGAGGAAAGGAAAGCCCATTTAAGAAGCACGTAGTGATTCACACACATAGAGCACATAGAAGAGCAAATACAAAACAAAGCATTTAACAAGCTACTTTAGATACAATGGGATCTAAGAAACTAGTAAATTAAACAATTTGAAGATGAAGTTTACGATGTTCTGTTTTAATGACAAAATAAACTACGTGATTAAAGTGGAAATTTTGAGATTAAAGTTGACATTTCATGCTTTTTTCCCACTGTGTCCCTATTGTTTTCTTTTCTCTGTACCCTAATAAGCTTTCATATGACATTCAGACGATGGGCTACGACTCTTCTTTTCACGGCGACTTTGATATCTGACAACTTTTTTATTTCGGGCACTGTGCGACTTTGTAAACTTGAGCTTTCGAGTTTCTCTGACACTCTATGCCACTCGATTAAATTCCTTTTGTTGTTTATACCACTGTTTAAACCAACAAATAGTACATTTTCCTTGCCTCCACTTGGTATTCGCTGAAATTCTTCTGTTTTCCCCTGTGCTTTTGCCATTGCCTTTTCACAGAACATTGAGCTTAAGAGCTATTTATAATGATTTGCATATTGAAAGAGGCGTAATTCTGGGAGGAGTTGGGGAGTGGCGGCAGGAGCGTGCACGTGGATTACTTTCACAATGACTGGGATTTATGTAGCGGAAGAAAGTGGAAGTTCAATCAATCAATCAACATTTATTTATATAGCACATATTCATACAAAAAAATGTAGCTCAAAGTGCTTTACAAAATGAATAGAAAAATAGAAGACACAATAAAAAATAAACATAAATCAACATTAATTAACATAGAATAAGTAAGGTCCGATGGCCAGGGTGGACAGAAAAAACAAAAAAAAACTCCAAAAGCTGGAGAAAAAAAACAAAATCTGTAGGGGTTCCAGACCACGAGACCTCCCAGTCCCCTCTGGGCAATCTACCTAACATAAGTCAAACAGTCCTCTTTGTATTTAGGGTTTTCATGGAAGGACCTGATGATGATGGTCACGTAGACTTCTGGCTTTCAGTCCATCAATGTTGGTGCATCATGATGCTTTGAGTAGGTGGTGGTGGCGCAGGCCGCCACCACAAAGAAACCGGAAAAGAAACAGAAGAGAGAGTTGGGGTCAGTACGGATTTTAGAGCCACTATGAATAGTTATTATGATGAATTGAACATACAGAGTATCAGTATTAAGTTAAAGTGAAGTTAGGAGAAAGCCATGTTAAAGTAATGTGTTTTCAGCAGTGTTTTAAAGTGCTCCACTGTATTTGCCTGGCGAATTCCTATTGGCAGGCTATTCCAGATTTTAGGTGCATAACAGCAGAAGGCCACCTCACCACTTCTTTTAAGTTTAGCTTTTGGAAATTTAAGGAGACAAAGTTAGGGTGAATGCACAGATTTTTTTGTGCTTACGCACATTTCCGCTTTGGTCCATACGCCATGTTTTAGTGTGAATTCTATGCACGGCGTTATGCATGAGGCCCCCGGTCTCAGCTATCCTTTTATAAGAATAAAAGCAGACCTACAAAATGGTAAGATGTCAGCTCTTGAAATTTTTTTGTTGTTTTTTTATTTCTTCTGTGAATGCCACAAGTTGTCATTATACTGTATCTTCATTTGGCATCTTTCATTTTGTAGCACTTATTCACCAATACCTGCTTTAAGCACATTGCTTTCTTTGGTATTTATTAGCACCTTTATTGTTCTCCGGTTTTCCATTTCAAACTTACTACAGTACAGTTTTCTCTGGAAGACAGAGTTTGTTAATGAAGATACGCACATTCATGTTCATTATGACAGAAGAGCAAAATAAATCCTTAGAAATTTAACCAAAAAATCCACATTATTTGCCTGTAGTTTCAGAGTAAGGTATGGCTTGTCATTTTTTTATATTATATGCTGCACTTTTGTGTAGCATTACAGTTGTTACAGAAAATTTCACAACTCAGCAACACTTTTGTGCCTTCCTTTGAGAACTAGCTGAGTTGTGTCAAACAAACACTTTGTGTAGAATTTACACTAAAACATGGTGTACGGACAAAACTAGAATGTGTGTACGCACAAAACAATTCAGATGCATAAAACTGTGTGTAAGCATATTTTATATACTTTTCCTTTATAAATCCCAATCAATGTGAATTCTAACACACAGACACACCAGCCTAAAGTCAACTCCTTCCAGAATTTCAACTATTTGGATATGCAAATCAATATAAATAAGCCCCTTCCTTTCAGTGTTTTGTTAAAAGACAATGGCAAAAGCATATGTAAAAAAGAAGAATTTCAGTGAATGTGAAATGGAAGTCCTGTTCAGTGAAGTGGAGGCAAGGAAAATGTACTATTTGGTGGCTTAAGCAGTGGTATAAATAGCCAAAGGAAATTGATGGGAGTGGCAAAGCATGGCAGAGGCACTCAAAAGAGGCTCACGTTCCGGGTGTACCCTACTGGTAAAACTAGTAAAACTAGCTATAAACCTGGAACACTGAGTGGTCAGAAATTTTAAGGAACATTGAAAAATCTCTGTTCTACAGGTTTAATTATTCCAGCCAGGGTTGCGCCAATCTCAGCAAGCATCAAGTGCAAGGCAGAAACAATCCCAGGTTGGGGCACCAGCTCATCAAGCACACTCATACACCATGTGTATCAATTTAGCAACACCACATTGCCTACCCTGCATCCCTTTGGAAGTAAACCAAAGCATACA
Source organism: Polypterus senegalus (assembly GCF_016835505.1). Classification (NCBI taxonomy): domain Eukaryota; kingdom Metazoa; phylum Chordata; class Cladistia; order Polypteriformes; family Polypteridae; genus Polypterus; species Polypterus senegalus. Next base: position 63,975,547 of record NC_053169.1, on the reverse strand, counting down.
GAAGAAGCCTACAAGGAAAACTTACAAACTTCAGGCAGAGTACACCTGGGGCTTGACCCTCTTACTGCAATGAAACAGTGCTTCCGCCACACAACCGTGCCCCCACATGTTTAATTATTAACAGTATACATTATTTAAATGAAGTTAATAATTTATGTGTAAAATGTAATATACATAATTTAATGAAATCAAGTACACATCCTAGTATTCTAACACCACACAGCTCCAGGAGGATAGCTCTTGGAAATCAAAACCGACTTAAATGCCAGTCGTCATCATGGGACTAGAAGTCAGCATGATCTGTAAATATGTGCTCTCTTCTAATTCTTCCATTTATGATGTCTTCTAACAACACTAAAGCAGCCATGGTAGTTGGAATAGTTTGGTCACTCCTTGCACCATTACGTTACAGAATGATTAGAATCAGCTGCTTTAAATTTGTAAATGATATGCAATTAATTTTGGTGTATTTGATGAAGCTCATGTCATGTATGTGAATATGAAACAGAAAGGGAAGCCACACAGAAACAGTAGCACTGCTCTGACGCTGGATGCTGCATGTTTCACAAATCCAAGTAGAAATGTATATACACATGGCCTGTGGCTGCCATGAAAATGTGCATTATGTTATGCCAAATTTAGATTTTATATATTTCAATGTGAGCACGGAAATGGATGTACACCTTTGTTTGTTTCTTTGTTTTTCCACAGTTTCTTGTGCCAAACATTTTGTACTGATCCAATGCTGCAGTGCACTTTTCTTTTACATTCCAGTGTTGTCATCAACTTGTTTTTGCAGAACTCTGAAGGCAATTATACAATTTCTATGTCATAGAGATCAAATGGGGGTGGACACCAATTGTCTGTTTAACATAAGAAGTCCTTTTGTTTGTGGTTGTACAGCAACATTTTTGTTTGTTTTACACAGATACTGCCATTTTGGACTATTTGGTTGCTTTGACATTGTGTGTTGCTAGGTATGTGACGTACATCTTATATGACACAACAGTATATAGGCCATGTTATATAAGATTGCCTTGTACATTAAAACTCATCAAAATGATTATTTAAAAATAAAGGGAACATTTAGTGATAGACTTAGTGCTTAAGTAACATCAATTAAACATCAAAGCCTATGAAAAAACTCGTAAACCCTGCCCACCTTAAATCCATTCGCACCTCTCTGTCAGCGTCTTTTGTTTTGTAAATTTGTTGATAAGCACACGCAGCAAGCAGCCTGCTATCCCATCCTCCCACCGCAGCAGAAACAGCAAAAAAGCTCTCCCAGCTCAAGCCTTGTTTATCTGGGAGTGTGGTACCTAGAGCTGTATAGGAAAAATAATATATTGTTATTTGGAACAGATGCATTTCATGTGTATTCCATGTCTACAAAGTTCTTTGTAAGTGTAGGATGGCAGGAAATGCAAGAAATGTTGAAAAGATACTTAAAAGACAAAATGTTTTCATGTTTTAGTACTAATGGCAAAATTTGACATGAAGCATATAATGTGTGAAGACTGCAGTCCAAATATTAAATAAGCACTTTCATAAAAGGTACAAATATAACAAAACAAGTACATTTTTATTCAAGACTATAACTGAAGAAAAAGAAATTGGGTTAGTGTACATCATTTTCACACCTGCTTTGGTAGTATGTCGTGGCGAAAAACTCATCATCAGAAGGCTTTTTTACCTGAAAATAAAGGCTATTAGGACACGGGATAGACAGACAGAGTTTTAAGACTTTATTGCAATAAATCAACAACACGGACTCAACCCAATTCGGCCGAATGAGATTGAGCCCTGAACATTTCCATAAACAAAGTTTTTATAACAATTTCTTATCATTTTAACCTTGTTCAATGAGCTCATTCCACACCTGGCTATACTGTCTATTGTTTATTTCAGTTTCTGTTTTTCTTAATCCTGATTGGTTCTTCAACTGGGCAGATGTCCTCTATTCCATATTTGGTCTTTCATGGTGTCACTTCCTCCTCTAACCTTTCAAGCTATACTATAATATTGGCCTAAAGCTAAACTTTAATTAAAAAGAAATATTGTATATGCTTTCATTTAATCATTGCTTGGCATACTTGATTTGTCTTAATTTCTACACTAAAGCTAATTTCTAATATATTCTTCTAATATTTTTGCTAAAGCCTGAATTTACTAGGATTTCTCTTCATGCATTACAGTGTGACCTTGCTTACAGCAAAAAGCCTTCTGTTGCCTTTCTGCTGATTCACCAATCCAGCTGGTTTTGCTACATGCCTTCCAGAGCCAACTTCTCTGTGTTATTGCTTCCTTAGCTTCCTAGCCTTGAACACTGGTGTTCTCAACCTCTTATCCTGTTCTAAGTTGGTTTCTATACGTCAGTTTCTGTTCTTTTTCCTGTATGTTCCCAAACTAGTAATTTCTGCTGTTAGCTTAAAAATAATGCAATATAACTGATTTTTAGTTAACTATTTGCTTGAGCCCTTATTTGCTTAACATTCTAATTTATGCTTAATCTAATGTTTTATAAGCTTTTAATTACTTTTTATGGCTCTTTATGTTAATTTGCTATTCTGTATGCTAATATAAAAATTTTCCTTCTACTACAGCGGTAAGAACTACTGACTCAAAATCAAGAGGTCATGGGTTCGACTCTTGCCACATCCCTAAATAAATGTTTTGATTAGTGAGCTGCTGTTATTGTTACTATTAAACAATAAAAAGATACATTTAATTTGAGTCCGTAACAGCTGGTGTAAATGTATGGTACTTACAGGTTAGCTTTTTTTTTCAGTTTTTTTCTCTCAGTCGCATTCACGCTCACCCTGATCTGACACTGCTGTATTCTAATAAAGACATGCTCTAACAGAGTTGAACTCAGATGAGGATGAGGGTTCTGCATTGGAGAAAGGGAACAGAAGCCCTCCCCGCAAGAAACATCCACTCACATATAAAAAACACCAGGCATAAAGAAAGATGGCACCATTTGGAGGCAGCAAGAGGTCCAGCTTAATCCTGCCAGTCAGTCTGCCCCCTGTCCTTCAACAAAACAACATGGCTTACAGAACTTGCCAAGGCAGTCCAGTTTGTGATTATGTTTTGTGATGATCTTCATAAAAAACATTTATATGTTACTTATATAAAATGTCTGCAGATACAAACTGGGATAAATAGTGTGTAGTGCTGTCAATCGCTTTGGCAACACACTGAGACCCACTTGCAGACCCATCCGATGGAAACTTGCAACCCACTAGCGAGTGGTTAAGAAACACTGCCTTGATGAACACAGAAGTATGTAAGCTGATATGCATTTGTACATATTTAGGTGACCAAAAAATTGCTGAGTGGAAAAAAATGCCTGATATGGTTAATACCAATGTTGTAAGACAGAATTGTTTTACCATGCTTTGAAGTCATTTTTTTCAGACACCAAGGGGAATCTGCTTTTTGAAAAGAAACATTTTTATAGATCAGCTCAGAGATCACAACTCAATTCATTCTGTAATTTATGAAACTCTTTTCACATGCATAGGTGGTTTATAATAACTTGGCTAATTGTATAATTAATCATACATTCCTGTCCACTATTCTGTAAATTTAGCCATAACTTTCAGTTGCAAATCTCCTGACTTCATATCCTTTTATTTCTGGTAGTCCTCTTTCTATAGCCTTATGATTCATGAACTACCTGCTGCCAAAAGTACTGATGCATTCGGCTCAAATATTTCTTACTTTCAATCCTATGTACATCTTGTTCATGCTTGCTTGGATGACAGCGTTGACTTAATATTTAAATTTTTGTAAATCTCTTTTTGTATTTTCATGTGCAGGTGTTTTTTCTCTTCTCAGTGATTAACATCACTTATTGGGCATAGTGAGGGTGAGTGTTTTTATACTTAATAATGTTTTCAAGTTCATATGTTATGTAACAATGTTTTCAATGGCATATTTAAGTAATAAAAAATTGTTAAAAAATGTTCTTGTTCACTGTCACAATTTTTTAAAATAAAATTACAATATTATTGATTTTACAGAATAAAGTCACATTTCAAAACAATAAACAGAGCTTCTTAAAGTAGAAGACAGTGTGGTACAATATACAGTGGAGTCATTGTTTCCATATGACACTGGAAGGTCAAGTGGTCTTTCATGCATACCATATGTAACATAAAATTATGTGTGCCTTTTTTGAACTTTTGTACTCTTTAAGTACATCTTCAAACCACGGTGTACTCAACACAAACACATGACTGTACCACATCTCCAAGTGAGGGTAATACCTGTTTAATGTTCAGCTTCTTAAAAGACAGGAGTTCCATTCAGTTACATCAAAATACCTTTCTTCTTGAGCTGGTGTTAATTCCACCATAAATGAAAGACTACCAAATGATTAAATTTTTTTAATATGATATAACAAAGTGATTCTTAAGGATTGTTCTGTTCTGTGGTCTCCTAGGGAAGCAACTTGAATTCAAATGATGCAAAATGCCTGAACAAACTTATCAGGCAAGTCTGATGCATCACCTCATGAGACAATAATTTAGAGGTAATGTAATTTAAATGTAACAATAGCTAAGTGTTTTGGTTTGCAGCATTGAAATATATAAGAATTAGTTTTGGAAAAATACTGAGATGGTCAAGTAAATAAAGAAAGTACCAGAAGAAAAGTTGATGTAATACACAAAATGTGCTGAAGGATGAGTAAGAGATGACTAAGAAGTCAGCAGATTCCCTATTAACAACAACCAGAATGGACAGTTGTTATATGCACAGAAATGTCAAGGTTGGTGGCTCAACTCAAAGGTATAAGAACCCTAACCCGATGACCCAAGCAGAGTAAATGCTTATAAAACAGACCTCTGTCATTCTGACCATGCTGTAATAAACTGCATGTGAGGAATTTTCCCTCTTCGTGAAGTGCTATTTAAGATGCAGAGAACAGTTCTTCTCCTGCCAGGTTTCTAATTGTAAGAGGTTCTAATTTTAAGATAACATTTTTTTATTAATATATCCAAATTTAATTTCTTCCACACCCTGGACACATTGGAAGCTATTGTGGAAAAAAAGAATGTTAACAAAATTGCTATAATCCCCTCCTTTATCTCCAGGAGGTACTCCCTTGGAGTACATTTAACCACAGGCTCATTTCTCAACAGTGTGCTAAAAAGCAACCCTGGGGTTATTTTATAGTCGTTACTAATAGCCAATTTAATGTTTACTCCCAACACGCTAGACTAAATACTGATACTCTTTGAATTCACTTATATTCATTTAGCTATTTTTGCACAATATATATTGATTTATTTACTTTTCTATCTCTTGATTGATTGTATTATTTTCTCCTGTGAGTCTACACCTTTTTTTTATATTTCTGCTGTATGCAGATTAATAAAGTTTATATAATCTAATCAGGCTGCATTATCTCATAGATGCTATCATTTCCATAAATACATTGTAATGTTTCCAAGGTATGTATGTACGCAAAAGTGTAAGTACTTAAGGCTTAGTAATTCACTCCAGTGCTGTGCTTCAGATTTCCTACTAAAAACATGTTTAATGGGTGGTACATTTCTCTAGTTCCAGATTGAAGCAACAGATGAGCTGGCTGGCATTAAAAGATGTGTTTATCTGCACAGCAAACTAACCTGTAGTAAGAATGTAAACTGTCTGCTCATAATGAATTAACAAAATAAAAAGTTAAAAGAAGGTGAAATGCCACATTGCCATAATGAATATTTTAACATGATGGCAAAGATGTGACACTTTCATGAAGGAGATGCTAGCTTGACTTGCTTTAAAGCAGCACAGGAGTTAGGGCTGGCTACTAGGCCTTCTATTGACTGCTGCCATCGCCCCACACAATTCGTTTGTCTTTTCCTCTGACTTTATTGACGTACAAGGTGAGACACAAAAATAATTGGATTGGTAAAAAAAAAAATCGATAAATTACAGCATTCTAAACATTGTAACCTTCTATATACTTCCCCTTCCGATCTCTACACCGCTCCATACACATCTTCCATTGATTGAAACAGTGCTGGAAGTCATCTTGCTTGTGGCTATTCAACAGGCTTGCTGTTTTTGTCTTCATTTCATCCACTGAGGAAAAATGTGTTCTCTTCAAGTCACTTTTGATTTTCGGGAACAAATAAAAATCACAGGGAGCTAAATGAGGCGAATAGGGAGGATGTTCATTCACTGTTTTTATCATCCAACAGTATCGATAGATAGATAGAAAGATAGATAGATAGATAGATACTTTATTAATCCCAAGGGGAAATTCATAACATCCAGTAGCAGTATACTGATACAAAAAACAATATTAAATTAAAGAGTAATAAAAATTATTGCGTTATCGTGGCAACTCGTGTAGCAATTGCTGTGCAAATACTGACTGGGCTATTCACAGGATATACCCAGCTGGTTGACGGTTTGAGAGGGTGTGTAGGAGGGGATATAGTCCAATGATTCACGTCCGTGGGTGTGACGAGGATGGATAAGATTAGAAATGAGTACATTAGAGTGTCAGCTCAAAGCAAAGTCAGAGAGGCGAGATTGCATTGGTTTGGACATGTATAGAGAGGAGAGATGCTGAGTATATTGGGAGAAGGATATAAAGGGTAGAGCTTCCAGGCAAGAGGAAAAGAGGAAGGCCTAAGAGAAGGTTTATAGATGTGGTGAGAGAGGACATGCAGTTGATTGGTGTAACAGAACAAGATGCAGAGGTCAGAAAGATATGGAAGAAGATGATCCGCTGTGGCAACCCCTAATTGGAGCAGCTGAACGAAGAAGAAGAATTCACGTCTGGCCGACCTCCAGATGGTTTTCCAGGAAAGCCCCAACCCCAGTCTGGTTATTTTTGTGTCTCATCTCATGCATTTGCATTTCCACTTGTGTTAAAAGTGGCCAACTTAGAATGTGATTTGTGCGCTCCATCAACATCACATTTACACCCATTTTTTTAATGCGGTCAGGTGATCCTTTTTTTTATCTTCCATTCTTATTTCAACATTAGGTTAATACAGATTTAAACTAATCTACAAATTCAGTTAATACATTGTGATACCTGGGGTGCATACAGCCACCCTAAACCCCGACACAGATAGGCACGATACAAATTACCACACAACACACAGTTTATTTGTTTAAAACACAGTCCAGCACAAGCCCATATCACAGTCCTTTTGTCACCAGTCTTTCCACCTCCGCTTTTCCTCAAGAGCGTCGTCCACTTCTTCCGGGTGCCCTATAAAAGGAGCCAGTCACCACCACTCAAGGGCAGGAAGAAGTCCAGGTGCCCAACAAGCATGGGTGTGGCGAAGTGCTGCTAAATAGGGCCCTGTAAAAGTCCAGGCACCCCCTGGTGGTGACCATGGGCCCCAGCTGAGGGTTGAGCTTCGATGCTCATAACCTGTGCCCCTGTTGTAAGCCAAAGAGGTTAGAGATGGTTTTAAAAATACTTTCTCCCCCGATCCTTCCATACTCAGGGTATCCCAGCCAGGTAAGGTCCACCACAACATATATTTTTCTCTCCATTTGTTCCTTTATTGTACAAGGACAGTGCATTGCCGTTGCAAGTGTTTTTTAAGGATCGTTTCTTTTCCTGTGAATGAATCCTGACAATATTTAACACTAGAATTACCAGAGCCTACGAAAAACTTGTAGATCCATCCCACCTTAAATCACTTCTTAAATCTGTTTGCACTTCTCCGCCAGCGTCTTTTGTCCTCTAAATGTGCCGATAAAGACAAGCTGCAAGCAGCCGGCTATTCCGTCCCCGCTCCGACTTAGAATGTGCACAAACATCTCCCAGCTCATACCTTGATTGATTATCTGGGAGTGAAGTGGAGTTTTAGAGTGGAAATAATAGATCGTTATTTAAAACACACGCATTTCATATGTGTTCCGGTTCTACAATAATCTATGTAAACACATTTTTAAAACAGAAACATTTTTTATATTCTAGTATTCTAGTATTAAATGACAAAATGTAGGCATAAACTATATAATGTATGAAGCCTGAAGTCCAAATATCAAAGAAACACTTTCACAAAAGGTACAAATATAACAGAACAAGTGCACTTTTATTCAAAAATGTGACGTGTTGAAGAAATCATTTTATGACGTGAATAGTACCAATCAGAAAATATCGTTGCAGTAATGCAATATTATTTGAAAACGAACAGCGTCCATTCAGGTTTGAATTTATGCTGGCGCTGTTACTTAGAGTCAGAATAGGAGCTTATTCAGTGCGCACAAGAACATGCAGGTGGCCAGATGCATGTAAATAATTTGTGAAATTAGTGAAAATTATAGAAACCCTTATGAGTGTAGCATTCTTCTTTATCCTTTTTAGTTAAACATACTGTTATTACTATTTACTTTTTAAAACTGGTATTCTGTTTGTAAAAAGGAACTATCAGCATTAAAGTAACCTACTGATTATGCTATTATACTCATGTTATTTGCATTTACACATTTTCTAACTAAAATATACTCGGTTCTAAAATGCAAATTCAAATTTACATTCATTTATCTAATATCTGTAGTAAGTTGCTAGATTTCTTTGCCATCCTTTTTTAAAAGGGCGGTGGCATTTACAGCTTCACCTGTAGTACACAATGTTTTTAGCTCCCAGTTTCTCCTATTATATGTTCCATGAATTGTTTTTGAACTTTCCACAAGGCTACTGACTTTGGCCTGAAGACACTTAGCTCTCTCAGCCAACCACTGATTCATCTTCAGTTTTTCTAGTGACACATTTGGTTCCTACTTTTTCAGATGTTGCAATGTAATGTTACTGAAATCTGAAGTTTAAATATCTAATACCATTTGTTGTTTGAGATATCTTTGTCTACAAAGTAAACCGACAGTTAATATGACATTTAAAATACACGTTAATATCATTACTTTATAAGAGTCTTCTGCAATTCTTCATCCTCCCTTCTTCAAATGGTAATACTGAATGAAGTACACATACAAATATAAAGTACATTCATTGCCTTGGAGTGTAATAGTCTACACATACAATGGATTCAGAAAGCTTTCCAACCCCTTCACTTTCTGATTGTGTTCTAAATGTAATTTTACATGGATACATTTGCTATTTTTGCCTAACTGTCTACACACAATAACCCATAACGACAAAGTAAATTATTTAGATCAGTGTTTCCCAACCTCAGTCCTGTGGCCCTCCCTGTGGCTGCAGGATTTTGTTCCAACCAGCTTCTGTGTTTAATTGGACTCCTGGGCTAATTAAGTGATGTGTTATTTCCCAAGTTCTGTGTTTTGGGAATGAAATAGAAATTAGAAAACTAAGTTGGTAAAAAAAATATATATATGTACAGTATATATTAAAATGTACCAAGTAGTTATATGGGAATAATGTATTTTTCTCTTTTTAACAATATATTCATCTTGATTTTCATTCAAATTTTCTAGGTGTTCTAATTGTTTAATTAATCCATTTGTAGCCGCCGAAGTATAAGGCGAGATCAAGCATGGGTAAAACGCGCGCCAAAAGAAATATCTCAGTCCAAAAGTTTGTTTTAAAGATATTTAGTGAAAGTTAAAAACAAATAATCCACACAAGAATAAAAGAAAAAATAGTTACACACATAGAATAAAAGGCAAAAAAAGAACAATGTATCTTCTCTAAACTTAGCTTTTGTTGAGAAACTTTAGTTATTTCTGTACTTAAAATTTCTTTACTTAAAGATTCTTAACTTCTTCTGTGCTCTTTAAAAGTACGGCTCACTAACTGAAGAATAAGGTTTAATCAGAGCTATTAGAAATGGCAAGAATATACCAATACAATTCTACTTACGGGGGTTTTAGGAACTTCACATATATTATGCATTGTCATCTTAGAAAATTATTTATAAATCTTATATAACTAGGAAAATGGCCGTTACACCATTATTTACTAATTAATGAGTCTGATGCTAAAGAACAAAGTACTTACAGCCTTTGATTATTCAGTGTTGTTTGCCAGCGTCATTTTTAATTGTCATTAATAAGATACAACAAAGGGGAAAAACTACACAGAGAAAGGGCAAAATATAATGAAATCAACAAAGGTGAATTAAGCATTTAAATCTATAGCAAAAGCAGAAATATTTCTAAATGTCTTATAAATGTAAAACTCATGCTGCTGTGCTTTTCTGAATGTAGAATTAAAGAAAAATAATACCAGCTAATGAAAAGAGATCAGTGCTATCAGGTGTCACTGATTAGGAATCTGGTTGGAACAAAAATCTGCAGCCACAGCCAGGACCAAGTTTGGGAAACACTGGACTAGAGAATATTTTTCCTCATGCAGTCAAAGTTCTTTAAATTTCATTTGGCAAATTCTTGTAATCAGTTACTTTACTATAAACGCCTGATTTATGGAGTGCTGCTGAGATGGTCCTCCTTTTAACAGTTTCTTCCATCTCAGCAAAGGACTTCTGAAGGGCTCTTCTTGTCTGATTACTTAATCTGGCTGGATGGTCAACTATACGAAGAGTCCTGGAGGTTCTAAAGGTCTTCCATTTCATAATTATTGAGGCCACTGTGCTCTAGGGGATACTCAAAGCTTTAGAATGGTTTTATGCTCTTGCCTTGATCTTTGCCTCACAAAAAATATATTGCAGAGGTACAGAGTTCTGTGAACTTTATGGCTTGGGTTTTGTCCTGACAAATATTGTGAATTGTGGGATGCTATATACACAGGTGTGTACATTCAATGTCCAATCAATTTAGTTTGCCAAAGGTGAACTTCAGTCAAACTCTACAATCAAGCTCTATAAACATCAAGGATTCTGTAAAAGTGTTTTCACTCTTATTATAGGTTATTAGGTGTATAGAATGGTGGGCAAAAATGGCAAATTTATCCATTTAAAATTAATTGTACAACTCAAAAAAGTTTCTAAATACTCTCTGAATCCACTGTAATCCACTGTGGAACAGTATAAAACCCTCTGCTTGAAATGTTGACATTTTTTTGGGTTCTTTTGAGTTTGGCAGAAGGAGAAGGAGCAGTATGGAAGATATGTTACTATCACATCCTGACAAATTACATGAATACAAAGGTAAGAAGGCTGGCATTGTTGCAGTTTACAACATACCCTAACCTTCAGGCAGGGGTATTGAAATGACCCAGAGTTTCTATGTTTTGTAATTTTAATGTTTGAAATGTTAACCAGTAATCAAACATTAACAGAATATCAACATTAAAATTTAGTATTCATGTATATATCAAGTTTAGTTTTGAACTGCATGTCAGTTCTTCCATATAAGACATAAATATAACATCATGGCTTTGTTCTCTTAGCTTCTACTTAAAAGCCATGGGCCACTCATCAAGAGTCATGGAAAATGTGATTTCCCCACACTTAAGGTAGATTCATCTTCCATCTGAACATCAGAGAATGTCATATTAAAATGTAAAAACACAAAATACATCGGAAAACCTTCTAGGAGCCCAGAAAAACATTTGACATTGAGTAAAAGTAAACTTTTATATTCTATTTCATGGTTTTTATACCAAAAGTACAGTAAGCGTAATGGTAGCAATTTCCCCTTAACATATGGCTGCAAGGATACTTCACTTTCTACATTTGGCATGATTACTATGAAATATTTTAGATTGTTTCATTTTACTCCCTTGTATATATAGTAAAGCTTCCTTCTCAGCTCTACCTTCAATATCTGCATGCACACACAGTAAAAAAAACTACTCAGTGACCTCTAAGTAAATTTGGACATGTCTTATCTGTGTCCTCAGCAGGTTTTTTTCTAAATAGTTTTCAGCAGCCAGGTGTCTTGACCAGCTGGCATGTACAAATTTAAAATGGAAACTTGCCAACTGCGCTGGATTTTGGAACGGATATGGAGACAAAAATGGAAGAGACAAAATGTGGTGCAAACTACCTGTCAAGATCTATATTTAAACCTACAAAAGAAAGCCAATACTGTGTTCCTAAGAAGAGCCTGGCCACAGGGGATGCACAAACCAGTGTGTTTCTTTGTTCCGGTCCCAAGCCTGGATAAATGGGGAGGGTTACATCAGGAAGGGCATCCGGTGTTAAATTTTGCCAAATCAATATGCGGACAACAATACAAATTTCCATACCGGATCAGTTGAGCCCCGGGTTAACAATGACCACCTCTAGTACTGTTAGTTAACAGGGTGCTGGCAGAAATTGGGCTACTGTTGGCCGAAGAAGGAGAAGAAGAGGGGCTAACGTGGCAGGAGGAGAGGAGGACGGTAAAGAGAGTGTAGCTGAGGGTAGGAACTTTGAATGATGGCAGTATGACTGGTAAGTGGAAAGAGTTAACTGATATGATGGAGAGAAGGAAGGTTGATATATTATGCGTGCAAGAAACTAAATGGAAGGGGAGTAAGGCCAGGTGGATCAGAGGTGGATTCAAATTGTTCTATCATGGTGTAGATAGGAGGAGAAATGGAGTAGGTGTTATTTTGAAGGAACAGTATGTCAAGAGTGTTCTGGAGGTGAAAAAAGTGTCAGACAGAGTAATGATTATGAAGCTGGAAATTGGAGGTGTGATGATGAATATTGTTAGTGCATATGTCCCGCAAGTTGGGTGTGCAATGGATGAGAAAGAAGATTTTTGGAGTGAGTTGGATGAAGTGAAGAACAGTGTAGCCAAGAGACAGAAAGTGGTGATTGGAGTGGATGTCAATGGTGGTGAAGGGAACAGAGGAGACGAGGAGGTGATGGGTAGGTATGGTGTCAATTAGAGGAATAAAGGAGGTCAGAGGATAGTTGACCTTGCCAAAAGAATGGACATGGCTGTGGTGAATTACATACTTTAAGAAGAGGGAGGAACATAGGGTGACGTACAAGAGTGGAGGAAGATGCACACAGGCAGATCACATCCTATGCAGAAGAGTCAATCTGGAGGAGATTGAAGACTGCAAAGTAGTGGCAGGGGAAAGTGTAGTTAAGCAGCATAGGATGGTGGTCTGTAGGATGACGTACGAGATCAAGAAGAGGAAGTGAGTGAGGGCAGAGCCAAGGATCAAAAAGTTGAAAAAGACTGAAGTATGAGTTTAGGAAGAAGGTAAGACAGGCACTGGGTGGTAGTGAAGAATTACCAGACAGTTGGGAAACTATAGCAGATGTAGTAAGGGTGACAGCAAGAAGGGTGCTTGGAGTGACATCTGGACAGAGGAAGGAGGAAAAGGAAACCTGGTGGTGGAATGGGGAAATACAGGAGAGTATACAGAGGAACAGGATGGCAAAGAAGAAGTGAGATAGTCACAGGAATGCAGAAAGCACAGTACAAGGAGATAAGGCGCAAGGTGAAGAGAGAGGTGGCGAAGGCTAAAGAAAAAGCGTATGATGAGTTGTATGAGAGGATGGACACTAAGGAAGGAGAAAAGAACCGGGACCGAGCTGGGAAAGATGTGCAGTAAATTAGGGTAATAAAGGATTTAGATTTAAACGTACTCACATGCGAGGAGAGTGTGTTGAGCAGATGGAAAGAGTACTTTGAGAGACTTATGAATGAAGAGAACGGGAGAGAAAAGAGGTTGGATGATGTGGAGACAGTGAATCAGGAAGTGCAACGGATTAGCAAGGAGGAAGTAAAGACAGCTTTGAAGAGGATGAAGAATGGAAAAGCCATTGGTCCAAATGACATACTTATGGAAGCATGGAGGTGGTTAGGAGAGATGGCAGTAGAGTTTTTAACCAGATTGTTTAATTGAATCTTGGAAAGTTAGAGGATGCCTATGGAGTGGAGAAGAAGTGTACTGGTGCATGATATTTAAGAATAAAAGGGGATGTGCAGGACTGTAGTAACTACAGGGGTATAAAATTAATGAGCCAGAGCATGAAGTTATGGGAAAGAGTAGTGGAAGCTAGGTTAAGAAGTGAGGTGATGATTAGTGAGCAGCAGTATGGTTTCATGCCAAGAAAGAGCACCACGGATGCAATATTTGCTCTGAGGGTGTTGATGGAGAAGTATAGAGAAGGCGAGAAGGAGTTGCATTGTGTCTTTGTGGACCTGGAGAAAGCATATGACAGGGTGCCTCAAGAGGAGTTGCGGTATTGTATGAGGAAGTCGGGAGTGGCAGAAAAGTATGTAAGAGTTGTACAAGATATGAACGAGGGAAGAGTGACTATGGTGAGGTAGAGACAGAAGAAGGTGATTTAAAATATCAAGAAACTAGAAAACAGTAGGTGAGATTGTTGAAGGGACAACATGGCATGGTAACCAACAACAATGGGAGATTGCTACAAAACAAAGAAAAATAATTACTGTATATTCTACGTTTATTGCACTAAATAGGATGCAAAAAGATGTGAGAAATGCAAGATTGATTAACATTCTAATCACTTGTGTAAGGCTGGCTGTAAAGATAAAGATGTGTGATGTTACCCAGATGAACTACGTAATTCAGCATGTAGTGAACTGTAACTTTTTACAACATTTAAATTATAATACATTCAAGTGTATATTTATGGTAATAAATAACAAAAAAGATTCATATTATAGATACAAAAACCAATGAAACGCTAAGGACAAAACTATAAAGACCACAGAGTCACATTTCTCATTTGTGCATAATGGTGGGCTAGTTATAAAATTAAATCTCCTGTGAACTGCCTCCTGAAAGTTATACAAAGTTGTGTATGAGAAGATTTGTAAAAGTTGGGAGTTCTCCCAGGACAAGAAATTTTTCCAACCCAGACAAAATCACATGGAAAAACAGGCACAGGACAAGAGCATAAATCCAGAGAAAAGTATAATTTGACAGGTGTAATTGAAATAAAAGACACTAACAACTGTGATCCTGTTGGCTTGCTATGATCCACTTTTAAAACTAGCTCCTCATTTTTCTCCCAGCAGCCCCAGTGGTAACCGCTGCACAATGAAAAACTACTCCTGTGGTTTCTGGGATTTGCAGTCCAGTCCATTTAACTAGCTGGGCTATAGCATTGCAATAGGTCCATTTAATTATTGGTCCATAACACTACAAATTTTAACTCATGAATCTCAAGGATTGAGCTGCATATATAAAAAATGCACAAGTTAAAACATAAAACTAGTTCAGCCAGCTGATTCATGTGACACTCTATTCCACTTTCCAAGGTATACTAATTCCTGGGCAAATATATTAGATACAATAAATACACATATTTAAATTCTTATAGAGTCAAGATTAATAATTACCAAATTAGCACATATACATTTCAGATTTCATACTGGATGAAACCACTAACACGTGAACTAGGGGGCTCACTGAAGAGATGCTCGGCCATTTTGGTGCACCTGAATATCTGTATAGCAAACAAAGTCATAATATTTAGTCTTAAGTATTTAAGTGGGTATCTCAGCTCTCTATATCCAAAACACTGTCACCCTCAGAGTTAGAATCTTTTCGAACCATTTAACAGGGTCTTGATCAAATTGCTATACATGTTAGTGACAAAGCTACAAAGAGACAGGAACCAACATCTCTAAGTTGTGCTGTGGGCTTATCATTTTGCATTCTTAGAGTCCACTGGCTTCGCCCTGCCATGTATACTTTTGAGTACTGTGTGCTACTGTGACCCTGGCTTTTGGTATACCACCCGAGCTTTGCATCAGCATAGCCCAGGGGCTGAGTATTTTTTGGGATTTGCTGCAGAAGTTTCAAAGTTGCCTGTGCACTAGCTTGAGAGCATCCAAAGTATGCTAGTAACCAAAAAGGGGTGTTTTGCCACAGGATGGAAGTTAGTAGAGAGTTGTGCAATTAGGTAGGACCAGGAGAGAAGCAGGGATCTTAACCAGGGAGACAAAACGATTGTATTTCAAAACCCAATGCATGAAGCAAAAATCAAATCCACAGATCACTAGCTAGAAGTCTGCAAAACCCATAGAATCAAAAGAATTACTCTTTAACACTAGAATTACCAGAGCCTACGAAAAAACTCGTGGATTCCGTCCCACCTTAAATCGCTTCTTAAAACCGTTCTCACCTCTCCGCCAGCATCTTTTGTTAATCTTAATGTGCTGATAAAAGAAAAGCAGCAAGTAGCCGGCTATTCCATCCCCCACTGACTTAGAACGTGCACAAACTTCTCCCAGCTCATGCTCGATTATCTGGGACTGAAGTGGAGTTTTAGAGTGGAAATAATAGATCGTTATTTGGAACACACACATTTCATGTGTGTTCCGTTTCTACAGTAATCTTTGTTAACACAATGTTAAAACAGAAATGTTTTTCATATTGTAGTAGTAAATGACAAAATGTAGGCATAAACTAAAAAATGTGTGAAGCCTGAAGTCCAAATATCAAAAAAACACTTTCACAAAAGGTACAAATATAACAGAACAACTATACTTTTATTCAAAAATATAACTTCCTAAAAAAAGCTGCCTTAGCATGCCACATTGAAACATACTTACTACAACTGCACGGGAGCGTAATGGTATCATCTGCTGACTAGTAATCAAAAGGTTTAGAGTTTGATCCCGCACAATTCAGTTTTGAGAAGTAAACTCCTCTTATTCTTACTATTTCAGAATAAAAACATGCATTTGATTTCAGTGTGTAACAGCCAGTGTAATTTATGATACTTGTAAAGGTTAGTTTTGTTTTTTTTAATTCACTTTTCATTCTCTCAGTTGTGTTCAGGATCCCCCCCCTCCCCCATCTGACACTGCTGTTTTCATTATCATTATGTAGTGTTACCCAGAGGTTCATGGTACTCATGACATCATTGCAATGGGATAGAATTATCTGATTTTATGGATGAAAACAAAGAAATGCTCTGTGCAGTTGTAGTTAGTTTTTAAGGCTTACAATTTGGTATTTGACTTCCAGTTTCTGACAAAAGACTTTGATTATTGGTTCACATTATGGACAGACAAAAGTTAGGATGGACCATCTATTAATGACTACTTTTGGCTAGTTTTCTCAACATTTCATCTGTCTCCATCCTTTTGTTCATGCTTTTCTTTGTTAAGAGTATCCACAAACTTTCCTGCAAATATTTAGCCCACTACTAGGATGAGCATAATATAATCATGGGGCTCTGTGATATTAGGCTAGCCTCACAAAGCATTATAGGGCACTAGGGAAAAATGTTTGTTTCCATGAAGAATATTTGGCAAACAAAGTCATTTGCCAACAGAGCATATGTACTGTGAAAAACACTATTTGTGACATTTGGAACAAGCAACAGTCCATGGACAATGGTAAAGGAAACTCCCTTTCTTGGACTAAATTATGAATATAATTAATATTGACTATTATATACTACTAGCAAAATACCCGCGCTTCGCAGCGGAGAAGTAGTGTGTTAAAGAAGCAATGAAAAAGAAAAGGAAACATTTTGAAAATAATGTAACATGATTGTCAATGTAATTGTTTTGTCACTGTTGTGAGTGATGAGTGTTGTTGTCATATATATATATATATTTACACACACACACATAAACATATATATATACATATCTATACATATACACATATATATACACATATATACATACATATATATATATCTACATATATACACATACATATACATACACACATACATACATACACAGCTATTTCGTATCAGTGCAATACGCTGCTTGTTAAAACGGATAACTCCCGCTCTTACGTGCAAGTATGTGTGAATATTATGAACTATCGTATTTGTTCAAGTTCTATTTAAATTTTAAATAGAAGGAATTTTTATTTAGTCGACAGAAAAATCTTTGGTAGGAAAGGTAAAAACAGACAGGAATATTATTCCTGAATAAATCAACTCAAACCTTAAACAACTTATAATATTTTGCTCTCCATAAAAATATATCCTGTCTAAATTATACAAGTTAGAAATAAAGTAAACATTAAAAGAACAAACATTCAAATTTCTTTACTCTTATGTAATTTTATATAAAAATAAACTTAGATTTTAAATATCCCAAAAGATTTTGCTCTCCATAAAAATATATCCTGTCAAAATTATACAAATTCAAATATGAACATGCTGCATAACAAAACCTGGAAATATAAATAAAATGTGTTCCTTTCAGCAATAACAAATCAAATCATTCAGTTGTCTTTGCTCATATGTCATTTTAGAGCTGGACGCCTGGCATCTTTTTTTGGCAACAAGTTTGTTTATGTTTGGTGTGAGGTTCTGTGTTGTGGAGATTCTCAGGATGGATTGCAGGTGCTCATCAGTGAGGCGACTCCTGTGTGCTGTTTTGTTAGTCTTTATCACTGAGAAGAGCTTCTCACACAGATATGTGCTACCAAACATGCACAAGGTTTGAGCCGCATGTAAACGGACTTTTTTTGTTCTTCAAAGTCACCAAAGCGCCGTGCAAACTCAGTGCGCAATAACTCTAGCTTCGCAATAACTTGCAGCATCATAAGCTAGACTTGATTAACGCGGTAAGTGTTCGGCAAGGCAGCTGAAGCGCTGCATTATGGGATCTGTAGTTTATTGTGTTACCAGTGCTTCATATACTCGGGCCATTAATAACAATAATACAGTATATAAAATGATCTCGGGCGGATATAATTACGCCGGGCGGATGTGGCCTGCCCTTGAGTTTGACACATATGGACTAAATAGAACTTGAAAAGATATATTTTTTCAAATGTGATCGCGCAATTCAGATAGAGTTGACGCGCACTACAGCATGCATGCCTCAATGAGTCATCCTCCCCTCGCTCTTACTTTTTTACCGTTCATCTAATGAATACACTGAGTATGGCTTTACCAAAACAATCATTGATGGCGAATAAAGTATCCATTATTCGAGTATGTAGATCGGGATATATATATATACATACATATATATACCCGCGTATCGTAGCGGAGAAGTAGTGTGTTAAAAAGCTAGAAAAAGAAAAGGGAACATTTTAAAAATAATGTAACATGACTGTCAATATACAGTATTTGTTTTGTGAGTGTTACTGAGTGTTGCTGTCATCAAGGATTTGATTATCATTATTTCTTTCAATCAGGTTCGTATTTGTAGGATGTGTTGTGTTACAAGTTACATTCCGTGTTTGTCAATCGTTGTAAAGATGACAGGTTTCTTTCATCGATTCGTTTCTTACTACATCAATAAACAGCTCGTCTTCTTCTTTATCTGAGACCTGACACACTGCATGCATGGTTTTTTTTTAACACTGTCTTCCTTTAGCGGACATTGACTTTTTCCACCGTGTGCTTTGTTTCCGCAGTAGCTGGATTTATGAATATGCTTATCAGACGCTTCATATTTTTGCTGCCTTTTCAGTTGTGTAATTCGGTTTTGTTCAGCTCTTTGGAACTGTTGCTTTTTATCTGTGCACTGCGTCAGTTCACGTGAGCCGCTCGGTGTACATGCATCGAAGTTTCCCAGCTGTGCTGGTGCCATCTCGTGCTATGTCCATGGCTGTATTTAATGTTACCTTAGTCCTGGCACTTAAAACTTTCTCTCGCAGTTTCGCTGAGTTTGTGTCAAACACCACCCTGACCATCTCATCTTCCTCTCCATAAACACAGTCGTTCACCCGTGAATATTTACCTGTGGCAGTTTGCTATTGGATTGCCGCTGACGGACGGCCTTATATGGGCAGGCACTAAATTACAAACGCCAGCGCAGCCTGTCTATGAACTTAATTTAAAGTGTAGGTTTACATCGTGCTTTGTTTCCGAAGTAGCAGAACTCATGAATATGGTAGTATATGTCACTCGCTCGCTTCTTATTGTTTCGCTGCCTTCTCAATTATATAATGCATGTTTTCTTCAGCGCTTTTTTAGGTCTTCCTGGTTTTCTATGTACTGCGTGATTACGTGGGAGGCGTGATGATGTCACACGAAACTCCGCCCCCACGGCGTTGAAGCTCATCTCCATTACAGTAAATGGAGAAAACAGCTTCCAGTTATGACCATTACGCGTAGAATTTCGATATAAAACCTGCCCAACTTTTGTAAGGAAGCTGTAAGGAATGAACCTGCCAAATTTCAGCCTTCCACCCACACGGGAAGTTGGAGAATTAGTGATGAGTCAGTAAGTGAGTGAGTGAGTGAGTGAGGGCTTTGCCTTTTATTAGTATAGATTACAGTATCATCAAATTCATTCAATGGTGCATATTGCTTACCACATGATAAAGATGTTGCAGATTCTGGCCAAGAAAAACAAACTTTGTTACAATGATATCCAAAATTGATGAAAAAATATGATGCTTAAGTGACAAGGTGCCTTAGAAGTGCACCAAAATATGATCAAGTAACAATGTTACTAAAAAATTGTAATAAGTGTATTTTTGTCTTATAAAATATCATGCACGCATTCCAGATTATGTAGTAGATTGTCCTTTGGAATTGTCAACATACTGTTATGACCTAAACAGTTTCTACTTGGAAGACAGATAGGCTTATTATTGCTGTTGGTCATTCTTAGGTGATAAGAGTAAAGATCACAACTCCCAACATACCATATAACTCTTGAACAATCATGTAGCAGTTAATTATATAATCAATCATGAAATTCTTATCATAAAGAAAATCTCACAAGGCTCTTTACAAACATTATAAAAAAGTCCTGCCTTTGTTATAATGTGCAAAAAGTCTGCTTTCAGTATCAAGCCCTCCCAGGATCCATTTAGGTTGGTTTACTCAGTGTTCATTTATAATTTGTAGCTTTGTTATTACATCAACAATTTAAATATTTTATGCTGAATGTAGTGTACTCTTATACAAAACATTTTATTGCTGTACATTTAGTGTCATATTTACTTAGCTGAAAATGAGTAAATGCTCATAGAGAATTTAAAATGTGTTTCTTAATGTTTCATAAATGGATCATACTTAAGAATGTAGTTGATGTCAAACTAAAGAAACACAAATTTTTATGTGTCTTAAGAGCATATATGAAAAATAAATGACACTGTATTCTTACTGCAGATATTAATCTTATGTTAAAAAATGAACGTCTTTTATTTTTAAGACCAAATAGAACAACAAATTACATAAAACTCAAGTCGACTAAAACTAAAAATTTTGCTTGCTGTCTTGCACTGCATGATGTTACTGAAGACCCATCTGACCTTTAGGAAGACAGCATGCATCCTGTGACTTATTCCTGGTGGGTCACAACAGACAAAGATTTCAGAGGACAGGGAAGGAGGGAAAGAGAAAAATAGCAGCACCAGATATCATTGGAGTGACAGGAAGGATGGAGAAGATCAGCAGGTCATTTTTGAATAGACATGTAATTGGTATAATAGTGGAAAAGTCTTTCAATAGGGGACTAGAACAACAGTCAGATTTCAACAACAAAATACTGAATGGTTTTAGTATACGGTTAGAAGATAACCTAATCCAATTAATGATAAGTGTATCAGTCAATCGTTCACACTGCAATAAACAGATTATGAAATCTTCAGAGGAGAACAACATTTATAAGAGAATTTTCAAAGAAGTTGTACTGATCTTCCTATTGAGACGTAATAAAAATTCAGACAGCTAAAGTCCTCCCTTTACACTGGCTGTTATAGACTGAAATCAAAGGGTTCTTCTTTTTGGATGCATACACCATCAGCACGGTGCTGTCAGATCTAAACATTAGCGTGGCAAATTGCTCGCGTACTGAAGTGACTTTTAGATAGATAGATAGATAGATACTTTATTAATCCCAAGGGGAAATTCACATAATCCAGCAGCAGTATACTGATACAAAAAAAAAAAATAAATTAAATTAAATAGCTGCATGTGAAAGTCCCATTTTACTTATGGTGCCAAGCAGAGCTGTGTTGTGGTGGAGAGCAGTCAATTAGCCGGCAAAAGCACTGTGAAGAATCTGTCTGTTGCTACAGTCCTGCCTTTGCCCAGTCTGATAGCAGTCACAGGACATCGTATCTTTGACTGCCACTACAAAAAACAGTTCTTAGCAGGCGTCAGCCACAGCACTGCTCTTGTGAAAAGAATAGAGATAAATGCCATCAACTCAAAGAGGAAGATGCAAGTTCAGTGTATCACATGAATGTTACTAAGAGAACAAACCTGAATAATAAAAAAAACAAGTGCTAACTTTTACAAGTAGCCAAAATGTACACCGGATGTTACAGACTCAAATCAAATGTATGTTATTATATTGTAGAAATAATAATAATAATAGCAACTCACTACTAAAAATACAGAGTGCCTGGTCTCAAACTTGTGACCTTTGGGTTATAAGGCAGCAGTTTTTACCTCTACACCATTCAAGAATATGTGTAAACTCCCTGTCGATTGACATTTGAGATTCAGTTTTTAACTCATTGACAGCGACATGTAAATCAAATGCTTTTTGTTTTCCTTTGGTTATATCTATACTAATAAAAGGCAAAGCCTCACTGACTGACTGACTCATCACTAATTCTCCAACTTCCCGTGTAGGTAGAAGGCTGAAATTTGGCAGGCTCATTCCTTACAACTTACTTACAAAAGTTAGGCAGGTTTCATTTTGAAATTCTATGCGTAACGGTCAGAACTGGAACCTACTTACGTACATATATACGGCCTGTGGTGGATGGCCGGCCGTTTATCCCGGCCAATACCCCCAAGCCGCCAGGTGGATCCCTCCTTGCAGTATGGAGGTCCCCAGAAGACCAGCAGGGCATCATGGACAATGTAGTTTTTATACGCAGCCCTGCTGGATACCATAGGGGGCCACTAGGAAACGCTGCAGGGAGGAATAACGGGTATTTTCCCTACGCCTTGGAAGTACACGTGGACAAGGGGAATAACAGGCTTCCGGGGTGAAGAAAAGGACTTGTACCTGACCCGGAAGAAATTGAGAGTCACATGGACTGGGGATTGGAACACTTCTGGGTCAGGGAATATAAAAGGATTGTGGGAGCTCCCAGACGGCGAGCTGAGCTGGGTGGAAGGGTGGCAACGCGTCTGGGAGTGGAGGATTGGTTTATTGTGTATTATTGGTTTGATTATGAATATAGTGAAGGAGAGGGTGCTTTGTGCACTGTGGCAATTTAATAAAGTCAACACTTGGACTTTTATCTGGTGTCTGGAGTCGTGGACAAGGGAGCAAGAGCGCCCCCTATCTGTCACAGTGGCGTAGTTGGCAGGATTCTCCAGCATCTATTGCGGAGGACCTGTATAAAAAATATTTTTGGGCGGAGAACCCCGAAAAGACAAAAGCGTCAGGACTCACCACAACAACGCCGGAACCCACCTTCAACAAGTCCGGTATGGGAAAGAAGAAGGGCAAGCAGAGCGACAACACCAGCGGGAGAACCTTAGGTGCAATGCCCGACGCTCGGGAGGAGTCACGGAACTGCCTTACATCCGGAGAAACCTCCAGGAAGCAACAATCACTCTCAGGGTATGTGCCGGGAACGTCTTCGACAACCCATTTGTTATAACTCACTTTGTTCCATGCATGTACCTCTGAGATGATCATCTGGAGGCTCCGAGGGAAAAAGGAAACTGCCCTGAGGACGATGGCATGCTCCTGTCAAATCCGGAGCACCTGGGAGACAACTTCCGCATGACGGTAGCCAACGAGGAACATGGCAACAAACCCAGTGCTTGCTGGGAAGGAGGAGGTCCGCGTCCCGCTGTTTGCGCCTTCGAGCCTGAAGTAAGGGACTTGGACATTCGGAAAGGGAAGGGGGAGGCAAGCGAGGCACCGCTCACCCCACAAAAGGTAAGGAGGGTCGGGAAATGGCTAGTCGGTATATTACAAAATTAAATAAAACAGAACACAGCCTGCCGAAAGAGGCAACCCGATTCTCTAAGGACTCCAAATCCCAGAAGCCTCTGCGAGACACTCCAGAGCACGTGCCAGAAGCGGGCGTGCTCATTGGCTCCCGGTCGGCAGGTAAGATGAACAGGGAAGTGAGTCTCCTGCCGGTCGAAGTAAACAATAATATTGACTTGTGGGAACTCGAACGTTTAGTCGAGCCCGTAAATATTTTCTTGCAGGTCCTGAAGACCATTGAAAAGATCATCGAGGAGTTGGGAGCAGCAGCCAGAGAGCCGTTAGAGAAGGTGAGGGCCTACGTGCGGCGATTTGGTGGGGAGCCTCCCGAGAAGACAAATGCGGCGGTACAGGTGAGCCAAGCCGGTACCGTAAAACAAGTACTAGGGACACAGTGTAATCTGGGCCCACTTTTAATGAGTAGCGGGTGCCAATACATGGCGTACCCTACAACTGAGGTTGCTGTGATGACAGACCGGCCGGGAGGAAGAATCGATAGAGCCGGGGCAGCTGGATAGTGCTGGCTCCTGGAGCGAGGCGGTGATAAAGACGCCACCACCGGTCATTTTTAAATCTAAAGGGGTACAGACAGTAAAGGGTCTCTTTTTATTAAATAAAGAGGCTCAGACTGTAGAAAATCCCCAAAGGAAACAGGAGATCCCAAAAATAAAACGGGGGTCTCCTGACAAGAAAAGAAAAGAGGAAAAAGCACCGTTAGAGGCGGCAGGGGTTTCTTTATAAGCAAGAAAAGGGGCGGACCTAACATTTCCCAATTGTTTTCAGTCCCGCAGGGGGAGAATACCAGGAGGATAGAGGCAGTGTTACGGGTGCCGAAGGTTGGGCCACATTTGGCGAAACTGTCCTTGGAGAGATGGGGACAAGTGGACTCAATGTGGACTAATATTCCCCCTAGATTCTCCAGGGAACAAGATATTCGGATCAATCAAGGCTCGATCGGAATGTCCTCTTGGAGGAAGACTTCCCTCTCGGGGCAGGCTGCTCCGAATTACAATTCGTCGCTGGGAGGGGAATACTGTGGTGGATGGCCGGCCGTTTATCCCGGCCAATACCCCCAAGCTGCCAGGTGGAGCCCTCCTTGCAGTATGGAGGTCCCAAGAAGACCAGCAGGGTATCATGGACAATGTAGTTTTTATACGCAGCCCTGCTGGATACCATGGGGGCCACTAGGAGACGCTGCAGGGAGGAATAACGGGTATTTTCCCTACGCCTCAGAAGCACATGTGGCTTCCGGGGTGAAGAAAAGGTATTGTACCTGACCCGGAAGGCATGGAGAGTCACATGGACTGGGGATTGGAACACTTCCGGGTCAGGGAATATAAAAGGATTGTGGAAGCTCCCAGATGGCGAGCTGAGCTGGGTGGAAGGGTGGCAATGCGTCTGGGAGTGGAGGATTGGTTTATTGTGTATTATTGGTTTATTTATGAATATAGTGGAGGAGAGGGTGCTTTGTGCACTGTGGCAATTTAATAAAGTTAACATTTGGACTTTTATCTGGTGTCTGGAGTCGTGGACAAGTGTTCAAGGGAGCAATAGCACCCCCTATCTGTCAGAAGCCATAGCCTGCAGCTCGGTCGCCGTGTGAGGCGGAGTTGTGTCCCTCATCGTCATGCCTCCCACGTAATTGAGTGCCTGCCCATATAAGGCCGTCCATCAGCGGCAATCCAATAGACGTGCTGCCGCCAAATATTCGCGGGTGAAGGACTGTGCTTATGCAAACGAAGATGAGATGGTCATGGATAGACTAGTGTTTGGCACAAACTCAGCGAAAGTGCAAGAGAAACTTTTAAGTGCCAGGTCTTAGCTAACATTAAATAAAGCCGTGGACATCGCAAGATCGCACGAGATAGCACAAGCACAGCTGAGAACCTTCGATGCATGTACTCCGAGCGGTTCACGTGAACTGGCTGTGAATGCAGTACGCAGAGAACAAGGAAGAGCTCCAAAGAACGCTGAACAAAAAACGCATTACACAATTGAGACGGCAGCAAAAGAATATAAAGCGAGTGATGCATACAAGCATATTCATAAGTGCAGCTACTGCGGAAACAAAGCACGGTGTAAACCATAAGTTTAAATTATGTTTATAGACATGCTGCCGCTGGCGTTTGTCATGCCTACAACGAATACGATATTCGCGAGATACAAGTTTAATGAGAAGACGCGGGGTATAAACAAGACTTTGGATCACTTTGTAACGGAGTTAAAATTGCTGTAACGGAGTTAAAATTGCTGGTGAAGGACTGTGCTTATGCAAACAAATAGGAAAGCAAGGTGTAAAGCTTAATTTTAAATTAAGTTCATAAACACGCTGCCGCTGGCGTTTGTCATGCCTAAGACGAATACAATATTCGCAAGATACAAGTTTACTGAGAGAACACAGGGTATAAGCGAGACTTTTGATCACTTTGTAACTAAGTTAAAATTGCTGGTGAAGGACTGTGCTTATGCAAACGAAGATGCTCAGGGATAGAATAGTGTTTGGCACAAACTCAGCAAAAGTGCGACAGAAACTTTTAAGTGCCGGGTCTGAGCTAACATTAAACAATTGCTGGTGAAGGACTGTACTTATGCAAACGAATAGAAAGCAAATGTTACGTTATTTTTAAAATGTTTTCTTTTCTTTTTCATAACATCTTTAACACACTTCTCTGCTGAGAAGCGCGGGTATTTTGCTAGTTCTTGAATAAAAGCGCATGTGTTTATTTGATATTTTGACTAAAGTCTTCGCACATTATACACTTCACGTCATTATTAGTATAACATGGAAAAAGTTTCTGCTTTAGGTATATGTTCAGCATTTCTTGCATTTTTCACATTTCCTTTCATCCTACATTTTCCCAGATCTTTGTAGACATGGAACACATATGAAATTCATATATTCCAAATAATGATATACTTCATTATTTACCCTATACAACTCCAGGCACCGCACACACAGATAAGGAGCATTGGCTTGAGATGGGAGACCTTTTCGCCCATGAGGTGAGCTCTGTCAAGGCGGGGGATGGGACAGCAGGCTGCTTGCTGCTTGTGCTGATCGATGCATTTACAAAACAAAAGACAAATGTAGTATCTGATCCTGAAGGGCAATATCTCATGGAGAAGGATAATTTATTTAAATCTAAAGAAATTATATATATGGGCGGCACGGTGGCATGGTGGTAGCGCTGCTGCCTCGCAGTTAGGAGACCTGGGTTCGCTTCCCGGGTCCTCCCTGCGTGGAGTTTGCATGTTCTCCCGTGTCTGCGTGGGTTTCCACCGGGCGCTCCGGTTTCCTCCTACAATCCAAAGACATGCAGGTTAGGTGGATTGGCGATTCTAAATGGTGCTGCTAAATTGTGTGCTTGGTGTGTGGGTGTGTTTGTGTGTGTCCTGGGCACCCTGCCCAGGATTGGTTCCTGCCTTGTGCCCTGTGTTGGCTGGGATTGGCTCCAGCAGACCCCCGTGACCCTATTCGGATTCAGCGGGTTAGAAAATGGATGGATGGAAATTATATATATATATATATATATATATATATATATATATATATATATATATATATATACAGTATATATATATCTATGTACCAAATGTGAATGACAGAGATTTTATCTAAAATGTAATTTGCATCTATTCCTAATATGAACACTAATACACTAATAAAATTATAATGGCAGGAGACTTTGTGTTTTAAATCCGGACCTGGATAAATCTTCAACAACAATATTAGTAACATCTAATACTGCAAAAATAATCACAAAGTTTGCAATGGATCATAACTTATCAGACCCCTGGAGATTTTTAAAATCTAAACTAAACAGCATATTCCTTCTTCTCATTAGTACAATATAGTTATTCAAGAATTTATCATTTCTTTATAAATAATAGCAAAATACCCACGCTTTGCAGCGGAGAAGTAGTGTGTTAAAGAAGCAATGAAAAAGAAAAGGAAACATTTTGAAAATAACGTAACATGATTGTCAATGTAATTGTTTTGTCACTGTTGTGAGTGATGAGTGTTGCTGTCATATATATATATATATATATATATATATATATACATACATATATATATATACATATATACACATAAATATACACACACACATATATACATACATATATATATATCTACATATATACACACAAATACATATATATATATATATATACATACACACACACATATATAAACATATATACATATACATACATATCTACATATATACACACACAGCTATTTCAGATCAGTGCAATACGCTGCTTGTTAAAACGGATAACTCCCTCTTACGTGCAAGTCTGCGTGGATATTATGAACTATCGATTTGTTCAAGTTCTATTTAAATTTTAAATAGAAGGAATTTTTATTTAGTCGACAGAAATATCTTTGGTAGGAATGGTAAAACAGACAGGAATATTATTCTGAATAAATCAACTCAAACCTTAAACAACTTATAATATTTTGCTCTCCATAAAAATATATCCTGTCTAAATTATACAAGTTAGAAATAAAGTAAACGTTAAAAGAACAAACATTCAAATTTCTTTACTCTTATGTAATTTTATATAAAAAATAAACTTAGATTTTAAATATCCCAAAAGATTTTGCTCTCCATAAAAATATATCCTGTCAAAATTATACAAATTCAAATATGAACATGCTGCATAACAAAACCTGGAAATATAAATAAAATGTGTTCCTTTCAGCAATAACAAATCAAATCATTCAGTTGTCTTTGCTCATATGTCATTTTAGAGCTGGACGCCTGGCATCTTTTTGGCAACAAGTTCGCTTATGTTTGGTGTGAGGTTCTGTGTTGTGGAGATTCTCAGGATGGATTGCAGGTGCTCATCAGTGAGGCGACTCCTGTGTGCTGTTTTGTTAGTCTTTATCACTGAGAAGAGCTTCTCACACAGATATGTGCTACCAAACATGCACAAGGTTCGAGCCGCATGTAGACGGACTTTTTTTGTTCTTCAAAGTCACCAAAGCGCCGTGCAAACTCAGTGCGCCAGTTTATCAGCAAAGTGCGATTTGGGAACACCGTAGTGACGACTTGGTTTAACATTACTTGGCAACAGGGAAAGTGGGGCAAATTGCACTGGTGCATTTGTGTCTCCCATAAAAGCAGCTTCACTTGAAATCACTTTGTGATTGTGCACGGGTAAAACGTCCGCTGAAGTGTCAGATTCTTATTTAATTCTTCTGCTTTCTGTATCTTCTGCATTGCATTCAGGTTACCCTGATGTTTTGTCTCATAGTGCCGTCTTAGATTAAATTCTGTAATTACAGCCACATTAGCTCCACAAATGAGACACACGGGTTCAGTAAACATATACTCAGCCTCCCATCGGTTTTAAAGGCTCTATTTTCAGAATCAACTTTTCTCTTCAGCATCGTGTGAGCTAGCTTCGCAATAACTTGCAGCATCATAAGCTAGACTTGATTAACGCGTAAGTGTTGGCAAGGCAGCTGAAGCGCTGCATTATGGGATCTGTAGTTTATTGTGTTACCAGCGCTTCATATACCCGGGCTTTAATAACAATAATACAGTATATAAAATGATCTCGGGCCGGATATAATTACACGCCGGGCCGGATGTGGCCCGCTGCCCTTGAGTTTGACACATATGGACTAAATAGAACTTGAAAAGATATATTTTTTCAAATGTGATCGCGCAATTCAGATAGAGTTGACGCGCACTACAGCCTGCATGCCTCAATAAGTCATCCTCCCTCGCTCTTACTTTTTACCGCTCATCTAATGAATACACTGAGTATGGCTTTACCAAAACAATCATTGATGGCTAATAAAGTATCCATTATTCGAGTATGTAGATCGGGATATATATATATACATATATATATACCCGCGTATCGCAGGAGAAGTAGTGTGTTAAAAAGCTAGAAAAGAAAAGGGAACATTTTAAAAATAACGTAACATGACTGTCAATATACAGTATTTGTTTTGTGAGTGTTACTGAGTGTTGCTGTCATCAAGGATTTGATTATCATTATTTCTTTCAATCAGGTTCGTATTTGTAGGATGTGTTGTGTTCAAGTTACATTCCGTGTTTGTCAATCGCTGTAAAGATGACAGGTTTCATTCATCGATTCGTTTCTTACTGCATCAATAAACAGCTCGTCTTCTTCTTTATCTGAGACCTGACACACGGCATGCACGGGTTTTTTACACTGTCTTCCTTTAGCGGGACATTGACTTTTTCCAACGTGTGCTTTGTTTCCGCAGTAGTTGGATTTATGAATATGCTTGTATGTATCAGACGCTTCATATTTTTTGCTGCCTTTTCAATTGTGTAATTCGGTTTTGTTCAGCTCTTTGGAACTGTTGCTTTTATCTGTGCACGCGCCAGTTCACGTGAGCCACTCGGTGTACATGCATCGAAGGTTCCCAGCTGTGCTGGTGCCATCTCGTGCTATGTCCATGGCTGTATTTAATGTTACCTTAGTCCTGGCACTTAAAACTTTCTCTCGCAGTTTCGCTGAGTTTGTGTCAAACACCACCCTGACCATCTCATCTTCCTCTCCATAAGCACAGTCCTTCACCCGTGAATATTTACCCGTGGCAGTTTGCTATTGGATTGCCGCTGACGGACGGCCTTATATGGGCAGGCACTAAATTACAAACGCCAGCGCAGCCTGTCTATGAACTTAATTTAAAGTGTAGGTTTACATCGTGCTTTGTTTCAAGTAGCAGAACTCATGAATATGGTTGTATATGTCACTCGCTCGCTTCTTATTGTTTCGCTGCCTTCTCAATTATATAATGCATGTTTTCTTGAGCGCTTTTTGAGGTCTTCCTGGTTTTCTATGTACTGCGTGATTACGGGAGGCGTGATGATGTCACACAAACTCCGCCCCACGGCGTTGAAGCTCATCTCCATTACAGTAAATGGAGAAAAACTGCTTCCAGTTATGACCAGTACGCGTAGAATTTCGATATAAAACCTGCCCAACTTTTGTAAGGAAGCTGTAAGGAATGAACCTGCCAAATTTCAGCCTTCCACCCACACGGGAAGTTGGAGAATTAGTGATGAGTCAGTGAGTGAGTGAGTGAGTGAGTGAGTGAGTGAGGGCTTTGCCTTTTATTAGTATAGATAACTTATTGTTCACTATTTCATCTTGCAAGTACTATGCTATTATTATCTCTTACTACACCTTACACACTAGTTTCGTAGCTGGCGCCTTAACCTCCTGTCATTAGCTGATGAGAGCTATACAGAATTAATTTCCAAGCAAATTGATTATTTTTAGAGACAAATGTATCCTTAGAGGTATCTGTGGAAGTACTCTGGGAAACTCTGTAGGCGTTTTTAAGAGGACAGATTATTTCATATCTTTCCCACAAAAAAAATTGGAAACCAAGAAAGCATCAGAGTTACTTAGCAAAATTGCCAGAATAGATCAAGAATACACCAGGGGCCTCATGCATAACGCCGTGAGTAGAATTCACACTAAAACATGGCGTACGAACAAAAGCGGAAATATTCATATGCACAAAAAAATCCAGATGCATAAATCTGTGCGTTCGCCAACTTCCACATTCTTCCACGCCATAAATCCCGGTCAACGTGAAAAGTAATGCATGTGCTGCCACTCCCCATACTCCTCCCAGAATTACGCCTCTTTGAATATGCAAATCAATATAAATAGCCCTTAAGCTCAGCATTCTGTGAAAAGGCAATGGCAAAAGCATGGGGGGAAATAGAAGAATTTCAACAAATATCAAGTGGAGGCAAGGAAAAACGTACTATTTGTTAGTTTAAACAGTGGTATAAACAACAAAAGTTGATTGAGTGACATAGAGTGTTGGAGAAACTCAAAAGCTGAAGTTCACAAAGTTGCACAGTACCTGAAATAAAAAAGAAGTTGTCAGATATCAAAGTTGCCGTGAAAAGGTGAGTAGTAGCCCTCCATCTGAGTGTCATATGAAAGCTTGTTAGGGTACAGAGAAAAAGAAAAAAAAAGGGATACAGTGAGAAAAAAAGCTTGAAATGTCAAATTTAATCTCGAAATTTCCACTTAAATCACGTAGTATATTTTTTTCATTAAAGTAGAACATCATAAACTTCATCTTAAAATCGTTTAATTTACTAGTTTCTCAAATCCCATCGTAACTAATGTAGCACGTTAAATGCTTTGTTTTGTATGTGTTATTCTATGTGCTCTATGTGTGTTAATCACTGCGTGCTTTTTAAATGGGCTTTCTCTTCCTCCGACAGGACACAGAATCCATTACGTTCCTGATATTACAGATTATTTAAATAAAGTTAAAGTTTTATCTGTATAATATAATAAACATATTTTGCTGTATTTCATCTTAAAAATGATATTGTCATCATATGTAAATGCACGCTTTATAAAGTGGCGCAGGTTGTGTAATATTATAACTGTAGTGCAAGTTTACAGTGAGGTAATTGTACTCATAAGTACAAACAGTTCTACAAGGAGCACTTGATTGAGTGCGTTTAAAGTTCTTGGGATAAAACTGTTTCTGAACCATGAGGAAAGGCTTTGAAACATTTTGACGTGGCTGAGGTAGCGTGTGCTTGAAGCTGTATACTGATAATTCTCTTTCAGATCAGCTGCTGCTGTGATTCCCCACTCAGATACAGTGATATAAATACTCCGAGTAGTGCAGTGAGAGTAATATGGAAAAAGATGATCCGCTGTGGCAACTCCTAACGGGAGCAGCTGAAAGATGAAGAAAGTGCAGTGAGAGTAACAACGCTAAAGCAGTTATGATATTTGGGATACTATGGCTATTCCCTGGACCATTATATTGTTACGAGTTAATTACAATCAGATGCATTACACTAATAAACAATGTGCGGTTAGTTTCAGTGTATTTATAAAGCCACGTCAGGAAAATAAGGATTAACTACACTGGAACAGTAGCATTGCTTTGACACTGGGTGCCGCCAGTCTGCAAAACCGAGCGGAGAACTTGCATACGTGCTTTTCCAATTGTCTTTTCACAGAAGTCTGAGCTTAAGGGCGCTCGTATATTGATTTGCATATTCAAAGAGGCGTAATTCTGGGACGAGTTGGGGCGTTACATAAAGCGTGTGCACCAGCGTTACTTTTCACGCTGATCAGGATTTATGTAGCGGAAGAACGTGGAAGTTGGAGTACGCACATATTCCTGCACCTGGATTTTTCTGTGTGTAAGCACATTTCGGCTTTTGTGCTTACGCCATGTTATAGTGCGAATTCTACGGACGGCGTTATACATGAGGCCCCTGGTGATTACATTTCATCATGATTATTTTTTCAGGGTTTGTTTCTTTGAAAATTACATGTTTATTCAATGTGTTGATGATATTCTTTTTGTAATGTTATGCTTGGTATTCGGGGACACCTTCACATTGCAGCATGTTAGTGCAATGTGTTAACTGATGATGTGTTAAAGTATCATATAGTTTCAGTATATTTTCTACACTTTTTTAAAAAAAATGAAAGACCTTCAGTTGCAAGAATTCAAAATTTAAGGTTTCATTTAAAATTTCATGTTACCACCAAAGCAGTCTTAAATGTGATTTCTAGCTCATCCTTTTACAAATATGTGCTTGATCAGTTACTCTGATCTTTGCCACTCAGATAAAACTAAATTATTATTACTGATTCACTCTATTTCTGGAATGTCACTTTTGGACTAGTATCTTGGAGTCTTGTTTTCATTGTTGCAGATGACACAGGTATTTGGTGTGTACTGTTTAAGGAAATAGCCAGCTAAGGACCTGTAAAAGGTATGCTTTTCAAACTGACGTACTTAGCATGGTTAGATCGAGCTTGCCCTCTTCTCTCAAGGTAGTAGTTAACATCTTTGTATGAAGTCTTCACCTTTTTGCCAGTATGCTGCATGGAGTAACCTTGATTTTGCAAAAAGAACAATATACTGAAGAGTTTCTTGAAAAAGGTGTTTAACTTTTGACATTTTAACCATTTAGTATTTAACTTGATGAATTAATAAGTAAGAGTATTGGGGTAATGGCTGCTGAATATAATACTCTGCAGTCGTATGTGACTAATAAATTATGAATCAGCCATTTCAAGTATAAATATCCATTTGTAACATTAGTATTGCCATGGCAATATTTTAAGTCAATTTAATGGTGTCTTAATTGAAAAAAGTATCAATTTGTATCAAAAATGTGAAATATTCTGTGTGAATCCAAACTTAAACACTAGTGTGGATCACTCCAGGCATTTTTGACTTTTCTTTTCTTGCAGTGAGGTGAAGCAGCAGGGATAATTTTACTTTTGTAAGTTGTCCCTGAAGATATTTATTCATCAAAGCGTGTTTTAAGTGATGCTTCATATGGTATATTTGTTTTTGGTGCAAGAATTACTTTATACTGTCATTTTATCATTTGACATTTACATTGTATTTTGTTTAATGTCAGATCATGATTAAAATTGCTTTTCTTTATTTAGAGGAAAGTATTGAGGATGAACGCTGCTCTATTAAAAGATACGGTGTGTTGCTGATTAGGTTCCTCTGGGAAAAGAAAAAAACACAACTGTGCTTGCTATTGAAAATAGCTCAAATGTTTGTATAAATCAATTACTGTATATTGACTAATAGTATTTAACCATGGTAGTATACCTTTTAAGATCACAGTTTTTTGTTTTTATCTACTAAATAGGTATTATTTTTGTCATGAGGTGTTGTTTTAAATGTCATTTTTAAACACACATATTTTCCAACACATTCACAATTAACTCTGCACCATTAATCTGTTATCTTAGTTACAGGATGCTGTTAAAACAGATGACATGAACAGTTTTGTTTCCATAATGCTTAAGTTAAAAATGAAACTTTAAAGTAGGACAGCAGTGAATGTAATGAGAGTATTAGAATAGATATTAACCTACAAATATAATTAAGACGTAAAGGTGAATAAGAGTAGATAAGAATACCCAAATTAAAAAAGAAGAATGATAAACAATTGTTTGAAGTGAGTCTGGAAAATTTTCAACATATTTTGTTTTATAAGGTAAACTAGCAAAATACCCACGCTTCGCAGCGGAGAAGTAGTGTGTTAAAGAAGCAATGAAAAAGAAAAGGAAACATTTTGAAAATAACGTAACATGATTATCAATGTAATTGTTTTGTCACTGTTGTGAGTGATGAGTGTTGTTGTCATATATATATATATATATATATATATATCTACATATATACACATACATATACACACACACATAAACATACATACATACACACACATATATACACACAAATACATATATATATATATACACACACACACACATATATAAACATATATATACATATACATACATATCTACATATATACACACACAGCTATTTCGTATCAGTGCAATACGCTGCTTGTTAAAACGGATGACTCCCGCTCTTACATGCAAGTCTGCGTGGATATTATGAACTATCGTATTTGTTCAAGTTCTATTTAAATTTTAAATAGAAGGAATTTTTATTTAGTCGACAGAAATATCTTTGGTAGGAATGGTAAAAACAGACAGGAATATTATTCGTGAATAAATCAACTCAAACCTTAAACAACTTATAATATTTTGCTCTCCATAAAAATATATCCTGTCTAAATTATACAAGTTAGAAATAAAGTAAACGTTAAAAGAACAAACATTCAAATTTCTTTACTCTTATGTAATTTTATATAAAAATAAACTTAGATTTTAAATATCCCAAAAGATTTTGCTCTCCATAAAAATATATCCTGTCAAAATTATACAAATTCAAATATGAACATGCTGCATAACAAAACCTGGAAATATAAATAAAATGTGTTCCTTTCAGCAATAACAAATCAAATCATTCAGTTGTCTTTGCTCATATGTCATTTTAGAGCTGGACGCCTGGCATCTTTTTGGCCACAGGTTCGTTTCTGTTTGCTGTGAGGTTCTGTGTTGTGGAGATTCTCAGGATGGATTGCAGGTGCTCATCAGTGAGGCGACTCCTGTGTGCTGTTTTGTTAGTCTTTATCACTGAGAAGAGCTTCTCACACAGATATGTGCTACCAAACATGCACAAGGTTCGAGCCGCATGTAGACGGACTTTTTGTTCTTCAAAGTCACCAAAGCGCCGCAAACTCAGTGCGCAGTGCGCCAGTTTATCAGCAAAGTGCGATTTGGGAACACCGTAGTGACGACTTGGTTTAACATTACTTGGCAACAGGGAAAGTGGGGCAAGGTGCAAGGTGCATTTGTGTCTCCCATAAAAGCAGCTTCACTTGAAATCACTTTGTGATTGTGCACGGGTTAAAACGTCCGCTGAAGTGTCAGATTCTTATTTAATTATGCTGCTTTCTGTATCTTCTGCATTGCATTCAGGTTACCCTGATGTTTTGTCTCATAGTGCCGTCTTAGATTAAATTCTGTAATTACAGCCACATTAGCTCCACAAATGAGACACACGGGTTCAGTAAACATATACTCAGCCTCCCATCGGTTTTAAAGGCTCTATTTTCAGAATCAACTTTTCTCTTCAGCATCGTGTGAGCTAGCTTCACAATAACTTGCAGCATCAAAAGCTAGACTTGATTAACGCGTAAGTGTTCGGCAAGGCAGCTGAAGCGCTGCATTATGGGATCTGTAGTTTATTGTGTTACCAGCGCTTCATATACCCGGCTTTAATAACAATAATACAGTATATAAAATGATCTCGGGCGGATATAATTACACGCCGGGCCGGATGTGCCCGCTGCCCTTGAGTTTGACACATATGGACTAAATAGAACTTGAAAAGATATATTTTTTCAAATGTGATCGCAATTCAGATAGAGTTGACGCAAGACTACAGCCTGCATGCCTCAATAAGTCATCCTCCCTCGCTCTTACTTTTTACCGCTCATCTAATGAATACACTGAGTATGGCTTTACCAAAACAATCATTGATGGCGAATAAAGTATCCATTATTCGAGTATGTAGATCGGGATATATATATACATATATATATACCCGCGATCGCAGCGAGAAGTAGTGTGTTAAAAAGCTAGAAAAGAAAAGGGAACATTTTAAAAATAACGTAACATGACTGTCAATATACAGTATTTGTTTTGTGAGTGTTACTGAGTGTTGCTGTCATCAAGGATTTGATTATCATTATTTCTTTCAATCAGGTTCGTATTTGTAGGATGTGTTGTGTTCAAGTTACATTCCGTGTTTGTCAATCGCTGTAAAGATGACAGGTTTCATTCATCGATTCGTTTCTTACTGCATCAATAAACAGCTCGTCTTCTTCTTTATCTGAGACCTGACACACTGCATGCACGGGTTTTTTACACTGTCTTCCTTTAGCGGACATTGACTTTTTCCACCGTGTGCTTTGTTTCCACAGTAGCTGGATTTATGAATATGCTTATCAGACGCTTCATATTTTTGCTGCCTTTTCAATTGTGTAATTCGGTTTTGTTCAGCTCTTTGGAACTGTTGCTTTTATCTGTGCACTGCATCAGTTCACGTGAGCCACTCGGTGTACATGCATCGAAGGTTCCCAGCTGTGCTGGTGCCATCTCGTGCTATGTCCATGGCTGTATTTAATGTTACCTTAGTCCTGGCACTTAAAACTTTCTCGCAGTTTCGCTGAGTTTGTGTCAAACACCACCCTGACCATCTCATCTTCCTCTCCATAAGCACAGTCCTTCACCCGTGAATATTTACCCGTGGCAGTTTGCTATTGGATTGCCGCTGACGGACGGCCTTATATGGGCAGGCACTAAATTACAAACGCCAGCGCAGCCTGTCTATGAACTTAATTTAAAGTGTAGGTTTACATCGTGCTTTGTTTCAAGTAGCAGAACTCATGAATATGGTTGTATATGTCACTCGCTCGCTTCTTATTGTTTCGCTGCCTTCTCAATTATATAATGCATGTTTTCTTGAGCGCTTTTTTGAGGTCTTCCTGGTTTTCTATGTACTGCGTGATTACGTGGGAGGCGTGATGATGTCACACGAAACTCCGCCCCCACGGCGTTGAAGCTCATCTCCATTACAGTAAATGGAGAAAACTGCTTCCAGTTATGACCATTACGCGTAGAATTTCGATATAAAACCTGCCCAACTTTTGTAAGGAAGCTGTAAGGAATGAACCTGCCAAATTTCAGCCTTCCACCCACACGGGAAGTTGGAGAATTAGTGATGAGTCAGTGAGTGAGTGAGTCAGTGAGTCAGTGAGTGAGTGAGTGAGGGCTTTGCCTTTTATTAGTATAGATTAACTGGAATTGCAATGATTAGTAAGCTTAAACTAATTAATGCTCACTATTCAGTTCAAGCAGCATTACCCTCACATTTGTCATACCCCAGTAATAATTACTTGAATAGCAAATAAGGGCCACTTACATTGAACTCTTTAAAAAGAAATACAAAAAGGGGAAATAAGTGAAAATATGAGTGGGGAATTGAAATATAGCTATGCAAATAATATAAATATATATATATATATATATATATATATATATATATATATATATATATATATATATATATATATATCATAAATTGTTGGTTTACTAGAGAGATTCCCAAAGACAAGAAGTTAACAAACACTGTCCAAATAAAGATGAACAGATTATTTACATGTGTTGGTAGGCAATCAATTGAAGCATTATTGAAGAAAACTTTAAGCAACATATATCTGCTTTGGTGGTATTAACAAATATGTAATTGTTATATGTGAAGGAGAAAATGTTTCATAAATTTGCTAGAATTCTATATGAAAGCAAATAAAATTGCGGTCTGACCTAATGATCACACTAACACAAACAGGAATTCAGGGGACTATGTGAAAATAGATGCAAATAGAGGATATTGAAGGTGGGTCCTACCTCTTTTTTTCCCCCCAAGATTCTTTATTTATACACGGTTACACAAGTACAACAGGTAGCGTAATGTGCCCTGAATCGGTCATAAGACTGTGTAATAAAGTTAACAAACAGATAAATTAAATTAAATAAAATAGAAAATTAAAAGGGTAGAACTATATATATATGTCTTCGCTAGCGTCGGGGCACTGCGCCTCCTCCAGACCGCGATGGGGGCGTCCGTCCTGGTTATGTTGGGGGCCTCGGGCAAAGGGCTTGGAATCCCAGCCCTGTAGGGACCCGTGGACACCGCCAGGCGGCGCCCCAGTGCCGGATTATCCCGGGAGCCCGGCACTTCCACCACACCAGGAAGTGCCGGGGGGAAGACGACAGGGGACAGCCGGATGGCTTCTGGGCGCGCAGCCGGCACTTCCGCCACACGGGGGTGTGTCCGCGGGAGATTGCTGGGAAGCAGCTGGAGCCCATCCGGGTTCCTATAAAAGGGGCCGCCTCCCTCCACTCCAATGCCCCAAACATTTTTATGATGTCTGGTCTGTGTTTATATCACAGTGCCGTAGCCAGCAGGATATCGTCCCAGAAGAAACCGGGACAGGACCTAAACTTCAGCCAGGTAGGAAAGTATCAGGGCTGAGTTTCTGGGTGGGGAGTTCGTCAGGTGGTCAGGAAAGACTTGGTGCAGGCTCCGCTCCTTAAGTGCAACCCTGGGCTAGTATCTTACCAGAAGGAGAGTGTAGGGGAGACATACAGACGTGAGATGGTTTCTGGGGATGAAACAAAAGGGGCTTATTATGCTCTCTCGGACAAGAGAGCTGAGCCACCCATTGGGACCAAGGACCCAGCTAAAAATGGGTTAACCCCATACTAGCAGGTAAGGAGAATAAAAACGTGGAAATTCAATCCTAAGGGATCAGTTCAGGGGCAAGCTATGGCCCTCAGGGAACAGGTGTCATTTTGGCTAAGGCCATTTGATTTAACCCCATAATGCGTATAGTATCTGGATGATGTCGTCATCTATTTCAGCACATGGAAGGAACACGTACAGCAGGTCAGAGTGATGTTGTGGACACTTGGAGAAGCTGGGCTCTGAATCAATCCAAAGAAGTGTTTCTTTGGACTGAAAGAAGCTAAATATTTGGGCTACCTGGTGGGTCTGGGCACCGTGAAGCCACAGTTTTCAAAAGTTGATACTATTTTAAAATGGTACCGTCCGTGAACCAAGTGGCAAGTCCAAGCATTTCTCGGATTAGCCGGGTACTACCGCCGGTTTGTACCTTGGTTTTCTGAGAGAGCAGTGCCCTTGACCGATTTGATGAAGAAACGAGCTCCTAACAATGTGGTATGGACTGACAAGACGGAAGCTGTATTCTGTGACTTAAAACAGGCTCTTACTTTAGCACCAGTGTTAATCGCTTCTAATTTTTCTCTCCAGTTCATTCTCTAGATGGACGCTTCGGACACAGGCCTCGGTGCTGTGTTGAGCCAAAGTGTCAATGGTGGTGAACACCCCATCATGTACCTGAGCCAGAAACTGCTGGATCGAGAGACCAGGTACGTGGCGGTGGAAAGGGAAGCCCTGGCAATTAAATGGGTGATTATGCAGTTGAGGTACTACCTCTTCAGCCGACAATTCACTCTAGTGTCGGATAATGCTCCTTTACAGTGGATGGCCCTTCACAAAGAGTCGAATCCACGGGTCACTATGTGGTTTCTTGACCTACAACCTTACAAGTTTTCGCTCATTCATTGTAAGGGCTCTCTCCATGCCAACATTGATGCCCTCTCTCGTGCTCACAACCTCTTGGTGCAGATTGCCCAACTCGATGGGTCTGGGCTGAGGTGGGCCTTGTCACACACGTGCGAGTAGGAGACAGCTGAAGGGCTTAAGTAATGTTAATACCACATCCGACCAGGGGAGGACGGGGTGCACTGACTGCCTTTCTCAGTTCCATGCAGACCTTTCCCAAGAAAGCCTACCAGGTTTTGGTACCTTAGAAGATGCCACTTCTGGGTCCCGCCTCCTCAATGATGTCACTTCAGGTCCAGATGATGTCACTTCCGGGTCTCTCCTCACTGACGATGTCCCTCCCGGTCCAGACAATGTCACTTCCTGGTCCCACCCCTTCGACGGCGTCATTTCCAGTCCAGGTGATGTCACTTCCTGGGCCACGCCCCTTTGATGATGTCACTTCCTGTATGGGTCTTTAAAGCCGCCATTTTACCACAGTGGAATTAGTTCTGTTTTGGACTCATTATTATGAACAAGTATATATCTATATTAGTATTACCATTATAAATAAGATCTAAATAGTGTGCAAATACAATTGAATATCTATTTATTGTAAGTGCAGTGTGCTTGTTTGCTGGTTAATGTAAAGACTTAATATGACATGGTGTGGAAGAATAATTTAGGGTAACAACATTCATCTTAATGAAAAGGTTAATAAATGTGGGAAACCAAATAAAGGTCAAGTGAACAACAAAATGTGCACTGAAATATAAGATTTGGTTTAGGAAAAATACTGAGGTGGTCAAGTAAATAAAGAAATGTACCAAAAGAAAGATTGATTTCATATACAAAATGTTCTGAAGGATGACTAAAAGATGATGAAGAAATCAGCAAATGTCCTATATCTAGAATGGGCAGTTATATGCACAGAAATTTCAAGGGTGGTGTCTAATCTCAAAAGGTATAAGAAGAACAAGAATATAATATTACAGACTTTTATTTTATATAATTCATTTGGGTGTAAACCAATGAAGCAACCAGAGTAAATGTATGCATTGATTGACATTGTATGTAAATTCAACAGATTATAAAATGAACCTCTATCCTGTGTTTCTTGGACCATTCTGATCATTCTAACCATGCTGTAACGGACTGCTTCTGGAGAATTCTCCCTCCAAGGCATTTCTTTCTTTAATAAAATGTTAAGTTTCGACCACAATGGCAGCAGCTGAAATAAAATGAGGTAGAGAATTCAGTTTGTGTTATAATGAACAGTTGAAAAAAATTTATGGTGGAATGTCTAGGTTAAGAAGTGTTATGTCCTATGGATAGAGGCTCCTCCTGAGCCTCTCTGTTCTGGCAATATTACTCCTAAAGCATTTGCCTGATTTCAGCAGATTGAACAGACAGTTATCGGGGTGTCATGAGTCTCTGATGATGCTAGTTGTGCTGGTCCTGCATCTCCTGATATAAATATCCTGCAGAGACCATGAGCTGTTGCTGGGACTTCTGTTCTTGCTAATGTGTGTAAGTGACTTAAATAAATAAAAATAAAACCCAGATTCGTTTACTCATATCACTATACCAGGTAGAAAGAATTTTACCTAGAGTAGGCAAATAATTCCAGATGAATCTAAACAGAATAAGGTAAGTAGATAAGTGAAGCACAGAGGCCGGGTGTGGTTAGAACAGGTATGTAAAGCATAGTTTTTTCAATTCTTTGCCACCCTTGCATCATCCAGTGAACACCTGGCTTCTGTTATGATCCGTAGAGTTCCTCCAAACAAAATCCCAAAATAAGACTTCTGAAGCAGCTGTGAATTAGGCCCTGAAAACGAGCAACTGATACGACTCCATGTGGGCTTGGAAGTCCTGTGACTGCACACAGTGCTCCTATTGTACCAGTGACAAACACATTTGGTAGTGTAGTGCTTCTGCACAAAAGGTAAGTGCCTTGATTTAAACTATTCCCAATTAGTTATTCCCTCTCACCATGGCAAACTCTGTGCTAGCTAATAAGTTTGTGGTGTGTGTTACCACAAGGGCAGCCTAGCTAAAATCAAGATTTCATTTACACTAGAATTAACAGAGCCTACGAAAAAACTTGTAAATCCGTCCCACCTTAAATCGCTTCTTAAAATCGTTCATAGCTCTCCACCAGCGTCTTTTGTCATCTAAATGTGCTGATAAAATCAGGCTGCAAGCAGCCGGCTATTCCATCCCCCACCGACTTAGAATGTGCACAAACTTCTCCCAGCTCATGCCTTGATTGATTTTCTGGGAGTGAAGTGGAGTTTTAGAGTGGAAATAATAGATCGTTGGTTGGAACACACGCATTTCATGTCTGTTCCGTTTCTACAGTAATCTGTGTAAACACATTGTTAAAACAGAAACGTTTTTTATATTCTAATAGTAGATGACAAAATGTAGGCATAAACTATATAATGTATGAAGCCTGAAGTCCAAATATCAAATAAATACTTTCACAAAAGGTACAAATCTAACACAACAATTGCGTTTGTTTTTTTGTAGGCTCTGGTAATTCTAATGTTAATCACAATGTAATCAAACAGAAGCACCACTTTCTTCTATATGATCCTTACATACGTAGTTGCATCTTTTAATAATTGCCTCACTTGTTGTATTTGTCATTTATTATATGCTTCCTATTTTTATTCTCTTCTCCGAATCATGGTAGTGTATACCTTGGAGTGAATGTGACATGAGCAGTTATCATCAGAAATTCATTGTATTTTGCTAAAGTCAGCTTTTGCTTGTTATGTCATCTATTTCAGAAGGAAGCAACTTTTCTGAATGACACATTGGTTCCATGGGGTATGAGATTATCTATCTATAAACTGCTTTGAAATATGGATGGAAGTTGGAGTTCTTTTCACCAAGATTAGTAGAAAAGAAAGTGATGATGTAAGGGACACTGTTCATACCCTTTATGTAACCAGTACTTCTGAAATCGCACAATAGAAATGTCACTTTCCCGCAGGTCTTAACACAAAATGTGAGCTGTAACCCATTTGTCCCACTTTATTGCTCTGGGTAAAGTGAACCTTAGTGGTGCAAAGGGTAGTTGTATCTCTGCACACAAAGAATCTAATGTGTATTGGGTTTTATCAGTAGGATTAGAAGGTGATAGTTGTTGTATTGTTCCAGGAGTTCTAATTTCATTATAGGGTCAGTTTTTCTGTCCTCTTGCCCAGGTGCAGTGAGGAAATC
This sequence comes from Polypterus senegalus, assembly GCF_016835505.1. NCBI lineage: Eukaryota > Metazoa > Chordata > Cladistia > Polypteriformes > Polypteridae > Polypterus > Polypterus senegalus. Next base: position 63,932,046 of record NC_053169.1, on the reverse strand, counting down.
CCTTGTTTCTTAAGGTGGCATGTCATTGTATGGCTTAGCTTACACCAGCAGTAGCAGCGAATAAAACAGTAATGATATTTCTGGATGCGTTTTAATGTTTTGGTTCACAGCTACTTTTATAGATTGTTCTCCAGTGTGACCTTACGTCTATGCTTGTATCAAGATTCTCTTTATCTACACAGTGCATTGGACCAGAGGATGTGGAAAATGCAAAGCAATTGGAATAATGAGAATTATGTGTAAAAGGATCTTGAAATTTAGCCAATAAGGGTTATTTTAAAGATTTCAAGAAAGCATATGATGATTCATTTGTAATATTTTATTTACTATTCTCAAAATGAGTGGCTTTGTTTGGGTCCAAAAGCAAGAGTAAGAACAGCTCATGGTGAATCAGATGATACAGTGATTAGAAAAGTGTAAGGTAAGGTGAATATCGTCTGCAATCCCTTTGAATGTGTATACTGAAAGAAGCATGGGAAGACCTGGAAGAAGGCATCTTAATATCAGAACAAACAAAATCATGCATATTTGCAGATGACAAAGGAAGCACTTGCTACCATGGAAGATGGACTGCAAATTTTAGCTACCAACCTAAATTAAGGTTTAGGTCTTTTTTCTGTCTATCTTCATTATGAGGATAATGAAAAGAGAAGGCAAGACAGAATATCACCGTTGAAAGTGAAATGTTGGGAAGGGTGAAAGAGTTCTGCTATTTTAGTAGCTCTATCACATCAAAAGGTCAAAATTAGAATTAGAACTGCAATGGCCAAAGAAGCATTCAAAAAGCAACATGAGCTATTAACTAAACTCTTCAAAAAAACTTGGAGAATAATAAACAAGTATGTCTGGGGTGTGATAAGAAATATATTTTTGTCATGCACCATGCAAAATAAAGACATATACCTGTAGATTGGATGGAAAAGAAAACAAATGAAGATGTCCTGCATCAGGTAGAATAAAAATGTGGACTCATCCTATTAGTCATGGAGTGGAAATAAATATGGATTGGGCATGTGCTGGCACAGTGTGGGCTGATAAGAGAAGTGATTGAGAGCTGATTAAGGAAAAGACTAAGAAAAAGAAAGAAGATAACAGTATCAGATGATGTTTAGAAAGGAAGGTCACACAGGAAGATAAAGAGAGTGTCAGAAGACCTCACGAATTGTCCCTCAGACCTATCTAAAGATAGAACACTTGCTGATGTTATGCCATTTAGGAACTCGCTTAACTACAACTGGACTCACAACAAACATTGGAAAAAGTAAACAAAAAGCAAAAATGGTCACTGCACATAATATACATGTGTTTACATTAATATACATGTGTTTACATTTTTGTTGTTTTCCTTGCTATGAAAAATTAATTTCTTTAAAAAAAACTTAATTCTTACTTTTTCAAATCAATAAATGCTTGATAAGGTGCCACAGTTTAGGATATATGAAAAGATGACATTTCCAATAGTTTACCCTTACCTTGCAATAACCATGCACTTGTAGGCTTAATGATAGAAGACAAATTCTTAAATGGTTTATTCTTATTTATTTTATTTTTTATCTTCTCTTGCACAGAACTGTATTTTCAGTGTCTTAGTTTGACTTGTTATAGGGTTGTGCAGGAAGAAGCTCTGTTTACTGTATTCTGTTGCTTATGCACTCTCAGAAATATTTGTGAATTAAAAATAATGCAGGCTTTCTTTGTCTGGTAATCACATTTGCCACCTGCAAAATTCCAGTCGCCCCCTCTAAATGTACTCAGTTCTTGATGCAGCTTTACTGTCGAGTTATTTACATATTGCAATTTTCATAGCCACTGGTATATTTTATTCATTAACTAATTGATATAAATGCATTTCTGATCTTGATACTTTTCTAGATTTTAGATAATAAGGTTTTGAAATAACATATATTGAACTTTGAATGTAAGTAGGCAAGCATTGAAATTACACCTCTTAGCATTTTAGTATACAGATTAACTTCTTAGTATCCCATTGTTTCAAAAATATGTACTCAATACCCTCTTTTTTAGGAACTTTAGAATATCCCTTATATGCATGGTCACAGTGAAAAGGAGAAAAAAGAAATGTGTGTTATCAGTTTCAACTAGCTGAAATACCCAGCATTGCCCGGGAAGAAAATAAAGCCTGTCAGTCACTATCGAACCCGCTATGTCCTAACACAGGATATGCTGGAGCCAATCCCAGCCAGCACAGGAGCAAACCCCAGGCAGAGTGCTAGCCCACCACAGGGCACACACACACCCAAACACCAAGCACATATAAGGGACAATTTAGGATCGCCAACCTGCATGTCATTAGACTGTGGGAGGAAGCCAGAGCAGCGGGAGGAAACCCACACAGACATGGGAAGAACATGCACACTCCATGCAGGGAAGACCTAGGAAGCGAACCCAGGTCTCCTTACTGTGAGGCAGCAGCGCTACCACTGCGCCACCATGCCACCCTGGAAAATTGTGTTTTTTTTTAATTGCTTGAGAAAAATATGATTAAAAAAAATACATACAGACAGAATGTGCTCAGACCACAAAATTTTTAAAACTTTTTCTTAGCGAGCACCTATGGGCCAAGGGTAACCTACATTCCAAATTTCAAGTCTGAAGTCCTCATGGTTCGGGAGATTTCATGATGAGCGAGTCAGTGGTATTTGGCTTTTATATATATAGATTTATATATATATTAACTGTGTAACAGCATGGGATCCTAGAAAGTATTGAAATCGTCAGAACTACTCTGGGCATCTCTCTACTAGAAGGATTTGTGTTGCTGACATGCTCGCATAGTTTGTACTTTAGCAGCTAAGCAACTGTCTTTTTTCTGAGGTTTTATGTTGCCGGTGTGCTGGCCTCACTTGCATATCCTCAGAGCTGCAGCCCTTATCCCGACTCTACTTCTCACTTCCGGGCCGGACAGAGACACACACTTCCACGCGCAGATGCTTATATATAAGATATATATATGGCTGTTTATGTCGCAAAGCCTGAATGAGTCCCAAAAATAGTTGTGATTTCACCCTACAGTATTTTTAGTCGACCTTTGAGAAACATGTGTACCAATTTTCATGAAAATTGCTCCAGCCGTTCGAAAGTGATGCTGGAACATACATACATACACACATTGACTTTTATATATTTAGATGCAGGAGGGTCTGAAGATGGCAATAATTGCTGGGTGCTCTGAAAGAACTGGTAAGTGGCCATGATTTCTAAATGCAGCTGCAATCCTGCCAATGTGCATTTTATTTTACCAGTAGTTAGATGTGTTCTCATGTTTAAAATGCTAAATACATGGGAAAAACATGTACACTCTTCAGGAGTATTACTGTACCTGGAATCAAGCTGATGTGGGATAGATGGTTCTTCCTTTTTATTGTTGCCCTGCTGAAGAGGCAAATTCTTGTTGTTGCTGCCTCATAGCACTTAGATACTTTCATCCATCTTCCAACCTGTTTATCCAGTTCAGGGTTACGTGGAGCTAGCACTTATCCCTGCAGCACAAGGTTGGATCTCAGGGCTAACTACATGTTCATCTATTTTTGTTGTTAAAGAAGCTTTCATAGTAGGTAAATTTAATTCATAGCTGAATTAATGCTCTTATATTTTCAAGAAATTATATTTATTTCATGAGTTTGAAAAGAGTAAAGGCAAAGCTGCAGATGTAATATATTACATAAAGAAAGGTAATACTCATGTTTTAATGGAAAAATGACAGTTTTTAAGTCTAATTTACAATGGGATGCTTGACGCTAAGTGGGAAACCGAAGTGAGGGATCAGTAGCTGCAATTCTTGTAAAAATATTTTTGCCTTTAGCAAAGTGTAAATTATTTATTATCTTCTGAGAAACATGAACGAAACATAAGTTACAGAGTCTGGGAAAAGAATCTTAACAATATTTATTGTTATGAACTCCTGTATAAAACAAATCAATGTACTCTTTATAAATCAAAGTGAGTGCCATCCACATTAACATCACATAGCAGTGAAACATTTAAATGTTTACACAACTGTATGAGTTCGAAGTGTAATTAATATTTAACTAAAAATGTATAATGAAACAAATTAGAATAAAATTCAGTTAGTTTACTGTATGTTTCTATATGCAATTAACTATGTTGATGATTACTAATTAGGAGCAATCGACAAATTAACAATCTTTCTTGGTTGCAGCAGAGGTGTTATCTATAGAAGCCGAATAATAAAATTTATTTTAACTGAAAGAGAAGTGATGGTATGATCCATTTTTGTAGTTTTTAAATAACAGCTGGCACAACCCTTATTTTTTTGGATTATGTATTCAGGCCCCAGTGTCTCTTTCATAGGCTTTAGAAGGAACCTGGGGACATGAAGTTTCAGGACCAAGAGTCAATGGGACAATACAGAAGGCAGACACACCTGATAAACAACTAAAAAGGTGTATTTATTGAAGAAAAACAAAGAAAGAGTTCACAAAGAAATGATAAAAAGGCACACAAACACTGCAATGATGAATTATGATTGAAAAAAAAAAGGAAGTTCCAGAAACTTCATTCAACACATGGCAAACAAAAAGCAAAACTGGTGTGGGATACAGCCCGGACACAGACGGGAAGACATGATGTTTCACCACACACACGTTTATTTACACTATATATACAACTGATAAAGTGCACAAACCCAGTGCCACAGCACCAATCACCCCTTTAGTCCAGGCCTCGATACAATGCCTTTAGTCCTCTCTGGTCCACCTCCACTCCTCTCCTCTGAGCTCTTGTCCTCTTCCACCCAACTCCAGCCATTGAATGGAAGGAGGCGGCCCCTTTTATACAAGCCCGGATGGGCTCCAGGTGCTTCCCGACATTACTGTGCGGACACTCCCCTGTGTGGCGGAAGTGCCGGCTGTGCACCTGGAAGCACTCCAGGTGTCCCCAGTCTTCTTCCCCCCAGCACAGAAGTGCTGAGGTCCAGGGCTCCAAAGGCATAGGGGCACCGGCTGGCGGTGACCATGAGCCCCTACCAGGTGGAACTTCAAAGCTCTGTACCCATGGCCCCCAAAGATACCAGGGCGGTCGACCCACATGGTCTGGGGAAGGTTCAAGCCCTTCTCCGGTCCTCCTGGGCATCCCGGCTGGGTCGCCACCCCAGCCATCTCTGACACTGGTTACTGCACATAATGTATATATATGTGTTTACATTTTCGTTGTTTTCCTTGCTATGAAAAATTAATTTCTTTAAACAAACTTAATTCTTACTTATTCAAATCAATAACTTAATAAGGTGCCACAGGTTGGGCTATATGAAAAGATGGCAACATTTCCAGTTGTTTACCTTTACCTTGCAATAACCATGTACTTGTGGGGTTAATTATAGAAGACAAATTCTTAAATGGTTTATTCTTATTTATTTTATTTTTTATCTTCTCTTGCACAGAACTGTATTTTCAGTGTCTTAGTTTGACTTGTTATAGGGTTGTGCAGGAAGAAGCTCTGTTTACTGTATTCTGTTGCTTATGCACTCTCAGAAATATTTGTGAATTAAAAATAATGTGGGCTTTATTTGTTCTGTAATCACCTTTGCCACCAGAAAAAATCCAGTCACCCCCACTAAATGTATCCAGTTTTCGATGCGCTTTACTGTCGAGTTATTTACATATTGCAATTTTCATAGCCACTGGTATATTTTATTCATTAACTAATTAATATGAATGCATTTCTGATCTTGATACTTTTCTAGAGTTTAGATAGTAAGGTTTTGAAACAACATATTGTAGCGTGCAGTTGAGGCTCTTGCCTGGCTGGAACGCTTCCATGCTCGAAGGACCAGGGGAGCAGGCGTGGCCAGAGCATTACCCTCCCTGGGATGCTGGATGAAGAAATCAAAAATAACGCACCAAAAATAATGCTCCAAAGAAAAAAAAAAGATTCTTAGCCTGCTTTCTCCACATATCCAAAAACTCGGGGTTAAAGCTGAGTTGTCCTGGCAAATCGGATTACCTGTCTATTCCCTGCCAATATATCACCCTACAGTCACAGTCTGATCTCCTCCATTTCTAGTGTAAAGACTGGTTTTTATTCCAGGTCAGCCATCACCTGACTCGGGTCTAACAGCCCTTGCGCTCCCTAGCCACGCGCCTAGCCTAAACATATTCGCTAATTGTGCCATGTGCACTTACGTTCCCAACACTCCTCATCACATCCATCTCTTATGCCCGCGACCTACGTCCACCACACACCTGTCTGTTACTCCGCAGTGCAGCAGCCTTCAAACACCACGGCCACACCAGAAAAATGCCTGGACGAAGCATAACGGGCAGCAGGCACTCGCGACCTGTCTGCTCCAAGCCTGACAACCCACGGCCTCTCCATTTGTGCACCCGAGGAACAAACTGGTAAGTAACAAAAGGTTTTTTTTTTAATTATTATTCTTTTATTATAAGGATGGTGCATGCAAATGAACAAAAACGGATCAAAATACTTTCAAATTGCTACATTGGCTGGCGTTTCTTCACAAGGGCATGTCCATCAAAGTTATGCAAATTTAGCATAATTACTAAAATATTTAAAAATTCAATAATAATTAATGTATTATTATGTACCCACTTTGGTACTTTCTATTATCGTGAAGCAATTCGGTGGGGCCTCCCTCCTCACCTACAATTTATATTATAATGCTTAAATTAATCATGTGTTTTCAAATTTAGAATAATTAGTGCTTTTTGCAGTTTGTTGTCTCATAATACCTAAATTAATGATGCATCAGATAAATTCCATAAGGTTAATAGCTTTTCTCAAATAAGTGTTATTTATTATAATGTGTTAAGAACTTGCTTCTTCAATAAAAATATAAGTACAATAAGATAAAAAGACAGAAAAAGCAAAAAATATACATATTTTGGATTGCACTAAGCAATTTGCAGCACCTGCTGTCATCTCCTCCAAAGTACAATTTGTGTGTATTAGTTAATGTTTACTTACCAATATCACTTTAAAGCTGGGAAACTTCATATTATGTGAAGCATTAGCGCCATCACTTGTTAGAGCTGTGCAATACATATTGAAAACAAAACCTGAAATGTTAAGAATAGTTCAGTATTAAGTGTAGGTAAAAAACAAAAATATTTAAATATTCTATTTAAAAGTAAAAATCTGTCACATGTTTTTAGAAGAGAGTTTCTTTCTCTTAATTACATATAGTGCACCAGAGTTTTAAGTGAGTGAAATGTATTGGTATGAATGTCAAATAAATAGTGGTGCTGTTATTTTCTCAATAGCAGTTGTGCACTACCAAAACAGAAATAAACTTATTAACATTTTTTTTTTGTTTTTTAATACATTTTTAAAAAGCATGTTTTTACAATTTCTTAAAACTATTCAGCACTTAGAAGTAGACTGCAGCTTCACCTTGAGGAGTCACAGTTGGGAGTCAGTGGGTGACACTCATCAGGAAGACGGAAGGAGGAAGAGAATATGTGCATACCTGTGTATTTGGTTGGCATTTAATTGGAAAAGTTTTGGTGGCAAATAAAAGACTTTTATTTGAACCTGGAATTGTGTTAGGTAACAAATGCTCAGTGGTGTATCCTTGTGGTTAGAGTATATTTTTGGTATTAATAGCATTTCAAGTACATGGTCATGAGGAATGGGATTTTGCACACTCATACGCACCAATACTCTCTAATATTGGGGAAATGTATATTTGCAGTTTATTGTAACCAAATATCTTTGGACTGCTAAAATGAAACATAAGTAAAAACTTAAGCGCACAGGGTCAAGGCTGTCAGAAACCAGTGACAAGGTGTTCTACAGCAGCAAAACTACCCACAATCCCATTATGCCAAGCATATAACTTATTATAAGTTTCCTATAATGCAGAAATGTATTAATGCAATAAAAGGGTTCAACAATGACTTCCAAATGAATGTCATGTTCTGGATAAGCTATGGACTGGATTACATTGCAGTAAACACTCCCACTTACACTGGAGCAATTTTTGAATTCATAAATTAAATGAACACAATACATTCCATTTCAGTATGATGATTAATGATATTAAATATATGATATAGTAACCCAGATTTGCTTCCTTAATGGGCCGTATCTGCATGGAGTTCTTCAACAGTTCTGGTATACTCGTTCATTCCAAAGATGTGCATATTAGGTTAACTGGTGACTCCAAATCAGCAAATCTGTTTCTAGTGTTGTCTCTTTAATTAGTTGTTGTTATCATTAAATTATTTGTTACTACAGTGATACCTAGGTATATGTCCACTGTGGAATAAGTCCAACTTGGTATACGTCTTGTTTGGACATGAAAAATTTTGCTTGGTATACGACCTTTGTTTGGAATACGACTTGCGTGCTACCCTTGTTTACCTCTCTCTTGAGACAAAGCCACGACTGCCCACGAGCATCAGAACGGCAGTTGCTAGCATTCAATGAACAACCCGTGTGCTACCCTTGTTTACCTCTCTCAAGACATAGCCACGACGGCCCACGAGTGTCAGTACACCAGTTTCTAGCATTCAGTGAACAACCCGCACTATAACTGTCTGTGAATTTTCACGTGATTTTGTGTTTTTTCGCGTAAATTTGAATTGATTGTTTAAAAGTATGAAGGTGGCATGCGTATCCGGGACATGGCTGCTGCATACCGTATGTCGAGAACGACGGTATCTACGATTGTGAAAAACAAACACGTTATTAAAAAGTAAAGTGAGGTTAAATTTTCATTTATTTCATCTAATTGCTTTTGTATTTATGTATTTTAGTATTAAGCAGTGTTTAAATTATTTTATACAACCCCTTATCAATGTATAATATGCCAATAACAATGGGATTTTTTTTCATGGGAACGGATTAATCATTTTCCCTTTATTTCTTATGGAAAAAATGTTTGGTATACGTCCTGTTTGGTATAAGTCAAAGGGTCTGGAACGGATTAAGGACATATACTGAGGTACCACTGTATTTCAATATATTACTGTTCATTCCTCATTTACTCGCCAGCCTCTCTTCGAGTTGGTCTATGTCTTGCCACGTGTTGGAGTGCACCTTGCCTCTGCTTAGCTAGCGATACCTGTTTGTTCAACAGACATTATCACCTACAGATTGTTAAGGAGTAATGTTTGAGTGACGTTTTTGAGAAAGAGATCAGAACTCCATGTGTTTTAGAGGGTAGCTGCTGATTACCAGAGATATCACGACCATGTGCTTTTCTCCCCACGCGTGGAATGCTCTCCTGTCAGAGCTGAACACAATCAGATATAATACCAACGTCTATTGATTTTTAAATTTTGTCCTGTTTTATTACCATGTGGGCTCAGCCACAAGGTACAGCTAGTCACTCTATATAACAATTATAGCAACCTGTGAATCATGATTAATAGCCAACTCTATAGAATCTTTAAACAAATAACAGAATAACAATTTGTAAAATCCTAGACTTCCACATCATATTTACAATATCCTGCATTGCACGGTTGTAAAACTGCGTATTATAATGAACATTTCCTTGCTTTGTTCAGCTTGATTCTGAAGAAGTTGTTTAGCTAACAGTTATGCACAGTGGTACACATAGCATGTGTTTTTACTGATTTAATCTGACCTTCCCAAAATTTTCACAGATTGTTAGTAAAAATCTAAAAGAATCCCCATACCTGACCCAACCAATACAAAATTGTGAGACTGTCAGGGGACTTAAAAGCAATATAAACTAGCTTTGTAATGGTGAGGCTCACAAAACAGACTGATAGGAGGCAAGCAACAATAAGTAACCTGGAATGTTGGAGTTAGCAACTTGGCGAATCAACAGCAATATTTTGAACAAACTACAATGCCGCACCTGATGTCCGTGGTGGTGAGCCAGCTGAAGGTTCTTGTGTTCATTGTATTTTGTCTGAGTCAGTACTATGGCAGCTTCTTTTCTTTCCATTTGTAAACTGCTAGCAATTGATTTGAGGACTATCAAGGGATTTTTGAACCAGAAGAAAAGGGTTTTTAAAGGCAGTGATCAGCAGGAGCTAAAGCGCGTGCAGAAGGAACTCAGATTCCAACTCAGTGTGGCGAAGGAGCAGTACAGGAGAAAGCTGGAGCAGAAGTTGCAGAATAACAGCATGAAGGAAGTGTGGGATGGGATGAAGATCATCAGTGGCTGCAGCTCAAAGCAGGGTGTCACCATCGAGAGAGACGTGGAGACAGCAAACCAGATGAACAACTTCTTTAACAGGTTTGACAACCCTAACCCACTCTCACCTTGGAGTACTGCACCCTCCACCCATCCTTCTGCTGTTACCAGCATAAGAGAGAATTTCCCCCCACCCACAATTACAGTAGTCCAGGTAAGCAGAGCGCTGAGAAGACTTCATGCCAGCAAAGCAGTGGGTCCAGATGGAGTATTGCCATGACTGCTGAAGGCCTGTGCATTGGAGCTGGGGAGTCCTCTACAGTGCATCTTCAACCTAAGCCTGGAACAGGGGAGAGTCCTGAGGCTTTGGAAAACATCTTGCATCACCCCAGTCCCAAAGGTATCACATCCTAGTGAGCTGAATGACTTCTGGCCTGTCGCTCTGATGTCACATGTGATGAAGACCATTTTGCTTCACCACCTGAGGCCACAGGTCCGCCATGCCCTCAACCCTCTGCAGTTCGCATACCAGGAGAAGGTGGGAGCGGAGGATGCCATCATCTATATGCTACACCGATCTCCCACTTGGACAGAGGCAGTGGTGCTGTAACACTAATGTTTCTGGACTTCTCTAGTGCCTTCAACACTATCCAACCTCTGCTCCTCAGGGACAAGCTGATGGAGATGGGAGCAGATTCATACCTTGCGGCATGGAACGTGGACTATCTTACAGACAGACCTCAGTATGTGCATCTAGGTAACTGCAGGTCTGACATTGTGGTCAGAAACACAGGAGCTCTGCAGGGGACTGTACTTTCTCCGGTCCTGTTCAGCCTATATACATCGGACTTCTAATACAACTCGGAGTCCTGCCATGTGAAGAAATTTGCTGACGACGCTGCTATTGTGGGCTGCATCAGGAGTGGGCAGGAGGAGAAGTATAGGAACCTCATCAAGGATTTGGTTAAATGGTGCGACTCAAACCACCTACAACTGAACACCAGCAAAACCAAGGAGCCGGTTGTGAATTTTAGGAGGACCAGGCCTATCACGAACCCTGTGATTATCAGAGGTGACTGTGTGCAGAGGGTGCAGACCTATAAATACCTGGGAGTGCAGCTGGATGATAAATTGGACTGAATTGCCAATACTGATGCTCTGTGCAAGAGAGGACAGAGCCGACTATACTTCCTTAGAAGGCTGGTGTCTTTCAACATCTGCAATAAGTTGCTGCAGATGTTCTATCAGACGGTTGTGGCGAGCGCCCTCTTCTACGTGGTGGTGTACTGGGGAGTTAGCATAAAGAAGAGGGACGCCTCACACCTGGACAAACTGGTGAGTAAGGCAGGCTCTATTGTAGTCACGGAGCTGGACAGTTTGACATGAGAGCGAAGGGCGCTGAGCAGGCTTCTGCCAATCGTGGAGAATCCACTACATCCACTGAAACAGTATCATCTCTATACAGAGGATCAGCTTCAGCGACAGACTGCTGTCACTGTCCTGCTCCCCTGACAGACTGAGATCGTTCCTCCCCCACACTATTCGACTCTTCAACATTAACATTATACAAAGTTATTGGCTGTTATACCTGCATTTTTATCACTCTTTAATATTGTTTTTTATCAGTATGCTGCTGCTGGAGTATGTGAATTTCCCCTTGGGATTAATAAAGTATCTATCTGTCTGTCTGTGTGTCTGATCTAATCTAATCTAATCTAATCTAATCTATTACAGATTGAATTACAGTCTTTTGCCATATTATCTATTAATGAATTTGTGATACCAGAACAAATAAAAAGAGGCAGAAATGTCTTGTAGGTAAAGAACTTCTCTGTGAACCTTATACATAATAATTCATTATTTCAAGTCAAGAATACCTCAGAACTTTGTACAGCATTAAGGCCAGATTCAGTATGAGCTGTGCGCAGACTATAAACTGACATGCAATAAGTCCTGTGTGAAAAACTAAATGTACCACATGACTCAGCCATGAAACTTCAAGTAACGATTTATCTGTTTGGGATTATCAGACTTTACAACTATGGCTCTCAAATTTATCTGTGAATGTGAAGTGCATTATATGACTCCTCCTTTCTGAATTCTCTGTTAAATTATATATTAGATTATGTGAAATACATAAACTAGACTTGTAATAATAATTTTGTCATATATTATAATGGTTTCTGAAACAAAAGTAAATTAAGCTTTTTGAATGACAGCTAAATAAACATAATGCATTTGGAAATTACTCCAGAAGTTCAAATATTCAATCCTAAAATATAAACTGAGACTGCACTATAAGTCAAAGTAAATCTGGTGAATGTAAAAATTTTCCACTTTTTCTTTTCGTGATATCGGCAGTGGCATTGGTTTGCATTGCAGTGGGATGGTTTAGAGTGAATTTGGACATAAAACCAGTTTATATATATATATATATATATATACATATATACATATATATATATATATGTTTCTGTTTGTAGTGCAATTGTTTTTCTTACTTCTTTTATACATTGCAGTAAAGAGACCAGGATTTGTGTCCCAGGTCCATTCTGTGTGGTGTTTGCATGTTCTTCCCGTGTCTACATGGGTTTGCTCCAGCTTCCTTCCACAGTCCTAAGACATGCAGGTGAATTGGTGATCCTAAATTGGCCCCAGTGTGTGGCTGGTGTGTGTGTTCGTTCACCTAGCAATAGACTGGCACCCTATAAAGGGTTTGTTCTTGACTTGTGCCCTATGCTAGTTGGGATAGGCTCCAGCAAACCCCCGTGACCGTGTTCAGAACAAAGCGGAAATGAATGACTATTTTTATAAATATTATATAGTGCTTGGATCAAAAATAATAATAAATAACTTAAATCAAATGGACAGTAATTTTTATAGTGCTTATAAAATATATTCACCCTTGTATTGGTGATGCTTTAACCTTTTCTTTTAATTTGTTTTGAGAAACTAAAATGTCAGTGTGCCCTGACAGAAGAAAGTGAACTAGAGTGTTTGGGAAGGAAGGGGGGATGCTCCTCTTTTTTAAAAAGAATTGACAGGAGTCAAGTCTGCTTAGTAGCACAACCCCATCTGTTGCTAAGTAAAAATGAACACTTTCTGAGAGCTCTCTATGTTGCTGCTTTTAAAAAATTGACATTTTTTCAAAGAGCTTTCTCACTTAAGCAATAAATATTTATTTTCATTTTCACTTGGGGACATATAATATGCAATAATGAAAAGAGGCGACTTGAGAAGGCAGCATAAGATTTAGTCCAACAAGGTTGTATGATGCTTTTTATCACTTTGTACTTGCCACTAATGGTTTTTAATGCAAATATGCATAGTTTGTGAGTGAAAAGCTTAAAAACCAGTGTCACTGACTGCTGCCATCTTATTTGTAATTAGACCAGTTTGCAGTTACCTGTTTTAATTTTGTCATTAAAGAATCTGTTGCAGTTTATCAATGTCCAAAAAAAAACAAATTAAGTGGACTGTGATTCAATGCTGCATAACAATAAAATGTGAAAACTTCCAAGAGGGTGAATACTTTTTATAAAGATTGTATATTTCTGTATGCCCCCAAGGACGAGAAAAAGAAAAACAGTTTTTTGATCAACATAGCATACATTTAGGTGAGAAACCATTAATTAGTAATCCTTGATACTAACAATGCATAATGGTAGATTGTGGTAGATGTAGGGTTATTTAATTTCTTAAAACCTTGTTTTCCTCACACTATCACACTATTTACTTGGCACTTAAATGTAGTCATATCTGGAATGTGGTTAAAGGGTTTTGAGGTGTAAAGGAATGGAATTTTTACTTTAAAAAAATCAATTTAATTGCATTTATGTATATCCAATAAAGGCACTTCTTCTTTAAACTACACAAGTTCATTTACCTTACCCAAGCCAGTATATTGAGCACTGGCCATGTGAATATACTTCAAGGGTTGGAAACACAACAAATAATTATGTCCAACAACTGAGAATTTTTATTTTTTGATATTTCCTAAACATGTAGTATTTAAGTTCTATAAATAAAACTGGATAACTTTTGAAACGTACTTTGCATTAATAAACAGTTGTATTTGATTTTTCCTCTACTTCTTCTTCTTCCTCTTCATCTTTTCCCACTTTTATGTGGTGTCGATATGCTTGATCAAACTTCTCCATATACCTCGGTCCTACATCTCCTCCCCAGTTTTACCTTTTACCTTGAAAACTTCTTTTTATCCATCTACCTCCACTTTGGTCTCACTTGCTTTCTCTTCCCATCACTCTTTTGCCCACATATTCATTGTCTCTTCTCATTGCATGTCCATATCACTTCAACCTATTTTCCTGTACTTTCTTAGATGTCTTTGTTGTACTGTACCTCTGATTGCCTCATGTCTTATTCTGTCCTTTCTTGTAACTCCGCACATCCATCTCAACATTCCCATTTCTGCCACATCTAACTTCTACTACTGCACTCCCTTTACTGCCCTTGTCTCAGCTCCATACATCACTGTTGGTCTTACAACCGTCTTAAAAACCTTACCATTAATTTTTGCTTTGTGTTTTCCGTCACATGATACTCCCTGCCATTTGTTCCATCCATTCTACAGTATGGGTTATCTTTGCATAAAAGTTTCCATCTTGGGCTACCACTGATCCTAGCTATTTACATTTTTCTGCTCTTTTCAATAGCTCCCCCTGCAGACTAACTTTTAATTCCTTAGCATCATTAAATCTGTCTTCTTCTTCCTATTTATTTTCAATCCTCTATCTTCTAAAGCCCTACTTCATTCTTCCTACTTACTTTGGCCTTCCTATTTTCTGGTGCTATGCAGTATAATTTTATCGACAAAGAGCCTGCTCAAAGGAATCAGTCATTGGTCAAACAGTTATATTTAACATTTGCAAAAATAAAAATACTTTTACTTTTAGTTGAAACTGTTTTTACATATAGTACATCCCCAGTTACACTTGACCACATTTTTAGTGATGTAACCTGAGGTCATCGGGTGTTTTGGGTCTTTCAACATCAGACACCCTTGATGATAACCATAAACAAGTTGGCTGCCTCAATGAATGTACAATAATAAGGAACAACCCAAGCAAGTAAATACCGAAGAATGGTGTTTTATTACTTCACATCATAATAATCTATATAATAAAAGCCCAGCACGGTGTCCGCGTCCGGGACCACGTTCCTTTTGTCTGTATAGCCGCCCCGTAGAAAAGCCCCATTCCGTCCCCTTTCCAAATTCCTGCTAACCCCCTCCATTCTTTCCCCTTTGCTTTTATTTTTCCTGTTCCCGAAAATCTTTTCAAAACAAAAGTAAAGAAATAGACAGAGCGCCACATTAACGTCTTCTCCCCTCTGCCTATTAAATAATCAATAAAATGAAATAAAAAAATCACGAAAGAAACAGAAACCACAACCTACCCTTACAGCGTCCACCGCGCTTCTAGCGTTACAGCCAAACACGTGGTGTATGCAGGTTATGAGGTGTGACACTAATTAACGCCCGTACTACAACAGATTATATTGTTCATATACTATTAACTATTTACAGGGATCAACTCTTTTGGGGAAGTTCATAACAAAAAAACATTAAATTATAAATAACATGTGCACTTGAGTATTTCGAGCCCCGCGTCTGAGTCGGATGGTTCCCCTGGTCACCAATTCGTGTGTTTCATTATGCCCACTATGCCTTTCCGTCTTCAGCTACCCATGTGCACTTGTACGGAAGAGACCTTACGGAACAATGCCGAAACAAACCCCAACTAAACCTCCTGCTGCAAGAGAGGACACATTACAGCGTTATCACGAAGCAAAGAGGCAAAGGCGTGACAGTCGCTCGCAAGAAATGGACACTCAGCATTCACACAGATTAGCTCAACAACGCGTCTGTGCCATACAACGAAAGGCAACTGAAACCCCTACAGAAAGAGAAGACGGATTACGCCGTGATCGCGAAAGAAAGAGGCAAAAGCGTGCCAATGAGACACCCGACGAGAGGTCCTTACGATTGAGTCCTTCAACTGTGGTCATCCAACGCGCAGTGTAGCGCGCACACAGGTTGCTAGTAAAACAAATAAACAATGGGAAAAAATTTCTATATGTACAAAAAAAAAAAAAAGAATTAGTGTAGGTTAACTTTTATTTGGCTACAACATAGTTGCAAGCCTGTTACACAGACATAGTTTCAGGTATCATCTATTGAGCTTTTTTGGTATTGCTTAATCCTTTAAATAAATAAAGGTCGCACAGTATTACAGATGGAAATAAATGCTGTAATTTGCATACAGATTTAGATAAATTGTACCAATTATTACAATTGTTTTACTTCTTCCTTTTAAAATCCACTCACTAAACCCCTTATCTGAAGGAGACAGCAGTATTCAGCTGTTTTCAGTTCCTGTGTTGTTACTAACATACTGCATTGATTACTGCTTGCTTCGAGTCAGCATACTCCTATTTCCTAGTACTTAGAGTTTATTTATAGTGTGGGATGAGGTTCTACAATCAGCAAATAAAAAGATATACTGAAAATAAGTCTTGTCTGTTCACATTTTTATACTTGCAAACAGCCTTCATTATCAAGCTTTCCCTTGAATTGTTTCATTTAATTTAATAAAAAAATTCTTGCATTATTTTAAAGTTAATCACTGATTAATTATTCATTAATAGAATGCATTATTCATCCCTATAAATATATGTACCTGTAGTAGTTGCAGCTTTGTTAGTTTGAGCTACTGTATATAAAATAAGAGTAAGTAAAGTAGTCCTGTAACCATAAAAAATGAATAATATTTCAGTAGTTAAAAAAGTAAATAAAATAACAATCACAAACAATGTCATTTCTGTACTATTGCCTCAAAGCTCCAGTATTTGGTTCTAATTGTGGTCTATCCTGCCTGTGTGAACTTGTTTGCTATCTTTAAGTTAGTATGTTTATCTCCAACATCTGAAAATTCTATATTGGCCTTTGATGAATTGCTAGGTGCGAGAAAGTGTGACCTGTAATGTATTTTCTTCCCATTCAGTGCTTGTTCCCATCCTACACCATTAGTGACTGTGGATTAAGCATTTCACACTGAAAAATGGATGTAGCTGCAAATATCATATTATTGAAAACACAGATATGGGGGATGAGGTTAATATAAATTTATATACAGTGTGTCATTTTGAAAAGCTAAACAATATATAAAGTGTGTAAAATTTACCTTTTACATAATTTGTGTCTGCTTTGAATAGGGTATGTGCCACATCTCTATGAGGGTATTTGGTTTTGAATATAGTTTAGCAAGACAGAAACGTAACAGTGGGTATGTGTTACAGGCCCCGATGCTCATAACAGGGTTAATATACAACTCTCTAAAAATTTAAAGCAGCTAGTTTAGATGGGAGTGCTATAGTTATTAGATACTTTAATTATCCAAACATAAAATAAGAAAACAGTCCAAATATTTTCAGAGCATTTTGGTTAAAGAGTTTTTGAAAAATTAAAACTGATCCTAAGGCCAGCAGTTTGCCAAGAGAAATTATCTTGTATCTTGGTCCCGAGTGCCCTCCACAGGTCACAAAACACTTAGCAGCCTGTCAATTTTATTATTACCCAATAGATATTTGCTAATGCAACATTTGTCCCATTCCTGTAATTAGGAGCAGTGACTCCAATGAACTTTGATCAAAAATGTTCAAGAGAAATTGATAAACGTGTGTACCTTGTTGGCTGAATTTACATATATTTTACCTTAATACAATGCCTGTCTAATTGGATTTACAAGTATTGATTTCTTAAAGTGTTCCCTACAAATGTCTCTGGAATACTTTACTTTTAAAATTGTTTCCAGACCAGTGGCAGACCTACAGTTCTAGGCCCTGAAGCTTCGACTGCTGTGTTTGTTTTTTTTTTTTTTTTGGGGTGGAGGGGGAACTTCACAACTAGCAATGAGTTCTGAGTAACTACTGTTATTATATTCAATGACAATATCTCCACAAATTCCATGACATATTACCACAAATTTTATTTTTTGATACTTTAATAACCTTTTTTTATTTTATCTATTATTTTCTGTTGAATTACACCATGTTTTTAATAATATTTTTTTAAAAACTTCTTCTCATACAGTAGTCGCTCATACCTTTTAAGCATGAGGACTAAAGTTGATTCTGGTGAACTCAGATATTAGGTTTCATAGTAGATACATTGCTGACTTGGGCAGAAACACTAACAATCTCAGGCTGTAGTGCATCTATAAGAAAACACATATAGATATACAGTATACAGTATAGACACATGTATCTGTCATTTCAGTCAATTCTATGAACGGCTAGGATGTGTAAGCTTTAATAAATAATCATTATGGACAATTTCATCAACAACGTTTTTTAGCAGAAAACTTTTAAACAAGAACTGTACCTACTGGTCCATTTCACAAGCTTGGACTTAGTTATCTAGCACCCCAACAACAAAAACTATTGCATTTAATGGTAATATGGCAAATTTTGAGCACATACGGGATGTCAAAAATAAATCATAGATGATTTTTTAGCTATAGTAACAATGAAGATCACTGGGATATATGTAGAGCTATATAAGCATTTGGAAACTGGAAAAATATCCCTCAATAAATGAGTAAGGAGTTAAGAATGAAAATATGGAGGAAAAGCAACACATACCCTACATGACCAATAACATCAGAACCAACTGTAGGGTTTATGGCCTTAGGGGCAAATAGAATAAAAGGGCAGGTTAGGTGGATTATCAATGTTTAATTGGCACTAGTGTGTGTTCAGTCTCCGGTGGACTGGCGTGAAAATTAAAAATGTGCTTTCCAACAGGTTTTTTTGTGTGTTTTAGCAGTAACAAAACAAATCTAGGAAGTGTTACAGCAGAATGTGTTTCCTGTATGTTTCCTGCATACTATGGATGAAACTACAGAAAAAGGTTTATGGCATAGTGTACATCAGGTCGCAAAATTGTATTAAACATAGTAAGCAACTGATTATGATGCAATTTCTTTTTTTGTATTAGGTGATGTTAGCAGTAAGGTCAATAAGGCATCAGTACAGAGGCCACCATGCTCTTTAATTTATATGCAATAAGTGATCTATAGAAAAAAGAATCTAGCACTAAATTAGATGGAATAATGGATATAGTATCTATACTAATAAAAGGCAAAGCCCTCACCCACTCACTCACTGACTCACTCACTCACTGACTCATCACTAATTCTCCAACTTCCCGTGTGGGTGGAAGGCTGAAATTTGGCAGGTTCATTCCTTACAGCTTCCTTACAAAAGTTGGGCAGGTTTTATATCGAAATTCTACGCGTAATGGTCATAACTGGAAGCAGTTTTTCTCCATTTACTGTAATGGAGATGAGCTTCAACGCCGTGGGGGCGGAGTTTCGTGTGACATCATCACGCCTCCCACGTAATCACGCAGTACATAGAAAACCAGGAAGACCTCAAAAAAGCGCTCAAGAAAACATGCATTATATAATTGAGAAGGCAGCGAAACAATAAGAAGCGAGCGAGTGACATATACAACTATATTCATGAGTTCTGCTACTTCGGAAACAAAGCACGATGTAAACCTACACTTTAAATTAAGTTCATAGACAGGCTACCGCTGGCGTTTGTAATTTAGTGCCTGCCCATATAAGGCCGTCCGTCAGCGGCAATCCAATAGGAAACTGCCACGGGTAAATATTCACGGGTGAAGGACTGTCTGTGCTTATGGAGAGGAAGATGAGATGGTCAGGGTGGTGTTTGACACAAACTCAGCGAAACTGCGAGAGAAAGTTTTACCGAGTGGCTCACGTGAACTGATGCAGTGCACAGATAAAAAGCAACAGTTCCAAAGAGCGCTGAACAAAAACCGAATTACACAATTGAAAAGGCAGCAAAAAATATGAAGCGTCTGATAAGCATATTCATAAATGCAGCTACTGTGGAAACAAAGCACACGGTGGAAAAAGTCAATGTCCCGCTAAAGGAAGACAGTGTAAAAAAAACCCGTCCATGCAGTGTGTCAGGTCTCAGATAAAGAAGAAGACGAGCTGTTTATTGATGCAGTAAGAAACGAATCGATGAATGAAACCTGTCATCTTTACAACGATTGACAAACACGGAATGTAACTTGAACACAACACATCCTACAAATACGAACCTGATTGAAAGAAATAATGATAATCAAATCCTTGATGACAGCAACACTCAGTAACACTCACAAAACAAATACTGTATATTGACAGTCATGTTACGTTATTTTTAAAATGTTCCCTTTTCTTTTTCTACCTTTTTAAAAACACTACTTCTCCGCTGCGATACGCGGGTATATATATATGTATATATATATATCCCGCTCTACATACTCGAATAATGGATACTTTATTCGCCATCAATGATTGTTTTGGTAAAGCCATACTCAGTGTATTCATTAGATGAACGGTAAAAAAGTAAGAGCGAGGGGAGGATGACTCATTGAGGCATGCAGGCTGTAGTGCGCGTCAACTCTATCTGAATTGCGCTATCACATTTGAAAAAATATATCTTTTCAAGTTCTATTTAGTCCATATGTGTCAAACTCAAGGGCCGCAGGCCACATCCGGCCCGGCGTGTAATTATATCCGCCCGAGATCATTTTATATACTGTATTATTGTTATTAAAGCCCGGGTATATGAAGCGCTGGTAACACAATAAACTACAGATCCCATAATGCAGTGCTTCAGCTGCCTTGCCGAACACTTACTGCGTTAATCAAGTCTACCTTATGATGCGGCAAGTTATTGCGAAGCTAGAGTTATTGCGCACTGAGTTTGCACGGCGCTTTGGTGACTTTGAAGAACAAAAAAAGTCCGTCTACATGCGGCTCGAACCTTGTGTATGTTTGGTAGCACATATCTGTGTGAGAAGCTCTTCTCAGTGATAAAGACTTAACAAAACAGCACACAGGAGTCGCCTCACTGATGAGCACCTGCAATCCATCCTGAGAATCTCCACAACACAGAACCTCACACCAAACAGAAACGAACTTGTGGCCAAAAAGATGCCAGGCGTCCAGCTCTAAAATGACATATGAGCAAAGACAACTGAATGATTTGATTTGTTATTGCACGTAAGAGCGGGAGTCAACCGTTTTAACAAACAGCTGATACGAAATAGCTGTGTGTGTATATATGTAGATATGTATGTATATGTATATATATGTTTATATATGTGTGTGTGTATGTATGTATATATATATATGTATTTGTGTGTATATATGTGTGTGTATGTATGTATATGTGTGTATATATGTGTGTGTATATATGTAGATATATATGTATGTATATATGTGTATATGTATAGATATGTATATATATATATATGTTTATGTGTGTGTGTGTAAATATATATATATATATATATATATATATATATATATATATGACAACAACACTCAACACTCACAACAGTGACAAAACAATTACATTGACAATCAGGTTACGTTATTTTCAAAATGTTTCCTTTTCTTTTCATTGCTTCTTTAACACACTACTTCTCGCATGCTGGTATTTTAGTATATATATATATATATATATATATATATATATATATATATATATAGTGTCTATATTCTTTTACTTGGGGTTGGGTTTTGTTTAAAATTATAAAGATAACTGGTATGTTGATGATAATTAGTGAATGATTTGTTCTTTTTGAACAATCCTTTCAGTGAGATGTATTAATTGATTCACTAGAGCTCAAAAGGTGCGCAACGGTGTGTGCGTCTTCAATGTCATTTGTTATGGCTCATTATTGCACTGGGCATATGCCATTCTCTGATTATTTTAAGTTTGAACTGAATCATTACCTATAAATGAGTCACATGATTGTTGTTCACTTACTTTGCAAACTGAATCATTACCCGGGAACAAGGTGTATAATTTTTGTTTATTTGATGTGAAACTAAATCATTATGCACAAACTAGTTGAATAATTCCCATTCACTTATGATTTGTTAACATATAGTCTAATTTTAATTTTTGGCTACAGTTAAAAATACAGTTTCAAACAGGACAACGTCATTTGATATTATCAGCATGTTTTATATATAATTTGATTATATATAATCATGTATGTGTTGTGTCCCGGTGTGAGGAGCATCATTTTTTTTCTGTTTTTCTTTTTCTTTATTATGTGTATGTTGCTTTAATTTATTTTACCCTGGCAGCGCCTTGGACAGCAATGCAGGTCTTGTGTGAACCCTCCCCTAATGTGATTGATTCGCTGGACAATCACTGACAAGATAGTTGGGGCGGGGTTGAGACAGGATTTAAGATGGCCACTGCTGTTTGTTTGGGGTGCTTGCTTGGGAGAAAGGTGTCCCGAACCGCTGCTAAGGGACTAAACGTTTGGACTTTTTGTAAAGTGGTTTGCTACTGGCTGCAAGGGTGACATAGTCAGGACCTGAAGAGAGTGGACTACGGCGCGGTGGTCCAAGTCTGGAGGGAAAAGCGGCGTCGGCAGCAGGGGCAGCGGCCACGGGATATTTGTCCCTTTATCTCATTGTGTCCAGGCACCCGATCGAGGCGAGAACATGGAGGCTGATCAGGTGACGCAGAGAGAGATTGGGAGTGGAACCAGGCTGATGGAATGGACAGTGGGTGGACCAGAACGGAGAGAGAGAGCGACTCAGACCCCCGCGATCCTCAAAAGGGAAGTGGCTAATAGCTAGTTGAAAGTGTGTGCACTGGCCTTATGGCTGAGGAGGGGGAAAAGAGGGTCTGAGGGTTTTTCTTTTGGCCGTAGGGTCCGTGATGTGACGGAGGAGAGACATCGACGGTGGTGTGGAGCAGCAAAAGTGATTGGCTGGTTGGAAGGATACCATTACTGGATTGCTGCAACTGGACACCATTGTGGATTATAGGGAAGGTGTTCAGCAGTTGAGAATTGAGACTTGTGAGAACTGAGCATTTGAGCACAGGGGACATTGGGCGCTGCCAGAGGTTTTTGGTATTTGGTATTTATTTTGGTTTAAGTGAGGGCCTCGTGGTGAGAGCACGAAGGCCCAAGAACTGTTTAAGTTTGTTTAGTTATTTATTACCTAATGTTCAAGTATTGGGTTATTGTTTGTGGAGTTTTGTTATTCATCTTTTTTTTTTTTTCCTTATATGCTTCCCCCATCCCCTAATAGTATTTATAGTGTGCTGTGTTATCCCCGAGTGATATAATTTGAGTGTTGTGGGTATAAGAACTTAGTGCTGTGCTTTCCCAGGGTCATATAACTAGAGTTATTTTGGACTGCTGTGTTCATCACGGGTGGGTTGGAGGGGGGGCCTGGACCAAAGGGAGAGACTTACCATCTGGATAGAAAAACTTGCTCATTCAATAAATGTGTATTTGAACTTGCCGCTACGTGTGGGCGTCTGTTTTGTTGTGCTCCGGAGGTCCCAAAGGGGTGTAACAAACTTAAACGATAAACCAAAATAAATTGCTGTTAGGGTCTTTTACCCTGGGCCACCACATAAGCATTATTTTATCATACTGTATATTTGTGATGCAATTCATTTAGAAAGCTCCCCAGAAAGTTTTTTTTCTTTTTTTTTTTTTTTTATACACTACTATTTGAGATCCTATTGATCAAATTAAATCAATTTACACATAAAGAGGTAGCTTGAAGAAATCAAATAACTAAAGTGAATTGAAAACCTAATCACAAGAGGGTAGTAACAGTACATTTTCATGAACATTAGAATTTTTTTTGCACACAAAGAAAAACAGAAACTTGGAATAAGTTACCAAGTAGCATAGCAAAGTAGAATTTTCGAAGCTATAAACCTCAACTCAGATTTTAAAAGGCAAGGGGATAAAAGATGATGAGCTATACTGGGCTGGATCATCTCCTCTCTTATCCAAGTTTTTTTCTTTTTTTGTTTACAATGGAGAAGAAAGAAAATTATGTAGTGTGAACTGAAGTTCCATCCATCCTCTTCCGCTTATCTGAGATCAGGTCGCGGGGGCAACAGCTTGAGCAGAGATGCCCAGACTTCCCTCTCCCCGGCCACTTCTTCTAGCTCTTCTGGGGGAATCCCGAGGCGTTCCCAGGCCAGCCGGGAGACATAGTCCCTCCAGTGTGTCCTGGGTCTTCCCCAGGGCCTCCTACTGGTTGGACGTGCCTGGAACACCTCACCAGGGAGGTGTCCAGGAGGCATCCTGATCAGATCCTTTATCAACGATCTTATTAGTGATAAAAAAATAGATTTTATTGCACAAAGTGAAACGTGGCTTAATTCAGACGGCGCAGCTGTTTTAATTGAATCTGCGCCTCCGGATTACAGTTTTACTTGTGCAGACCGCCAGGGAAAAAGGGGGGGTGGCTTGGCAAACATTTACTCGAGCCAGTTAAAATATAAAGATGTCAGTTTTGGTAAGTTCAAGTCATTTGAGTATCTCGCCGTTGTTATCCATGGAGATTCTCAAGTTCTAGTATTATCCATGTATAGACCTCCAATATTCAACGTGTCTTTTTTTGAGGAATTCTTTGACTTAATGTCAATTTTAATTACTAACTATGACACACTCCTAATACTTGGCGACTTTAATTTTCATATAGATAATCAGTGTGATCTAAAAGCAAAAGAATTTATGAACCTCCTTTTGATTTGAGGAAGTTCGTAAATCAGCCTACACATAAAGCAGGTCATACGTTAGACTTAGTGATTACTAAAGGACTGAAAGTTGATATAAAGCCGATCTTTGATATCGATCTATCGGACCATTTTCTTCTACTTTTCATATAGAAATAATGATAAAAAAACACCCATGAGAAGCATATTGTTAAAAAACGCTTCTTTGACTCAGCAGCAGCTTTAAAACTTACAAACATTCTAAGCAATCAGTCCGTTTATAGTGCCAACTATAATAGCGAGGATAATGTAAATAATAAGGTGGAAAGATTTAATACTAAAGTGAGAGCTGCTGTTGACATAGTTGCACCTAAAAAGACAGTGAAAAAATCTTCTAGCATTGTTATACCATGGAAGACCCAAAGAGTGTCTGATTTAAAGAGAACATGCCGCAGAACTGAGCGTAAATGGAGGAAGACTAAACTTACTATCCACTATGAAATATTAAAAGTTAAAATAACAGAATACAATAACACTGTCCGTCTTGAGAGGCGCTGCTATTTCTCTAAGATTATAAATAACAATGCTAGTAATCCCAGTCTTATTCTTATTTTCTACAATTGATCGGCTACTAAACCCAGGTAACTCAAAGGAATGCCTCCTAAGTACTTCCAGTAAAACCTGTGAGGCTATCGGTGTATTTTTCAATCAAAAAATTAATGATATTAGAAATAACATAGCATATCCCTCCAACACTAAGGATTCTCCTAAACCCCAGCATTCTGCTATAAACAAATTAACAAATTAACAACAAACTCTTTCACTAGGATAGATTTACCCGATTTACAAAAAATATCTCAATTAAAACCCTCCACCTGCGTCCTTGATCCAATACCGACAAGGTTTTTCAAAGAAGTATCGGGCGTGCTAATTGATAATGTTCTTGACATAGTAAATTCGTCATTAGATACGGGGGTCTTCCCAGACTGTCTTACGACTGCTGTAGTTAAACCCCTTTTTAAGAAACATAATCTTGACCTCTCGGCTCTTGAAAATTTTAGACCCATCTCTAACCTGCCTTTCTTAAGTAAAGTTCTGGAGAAGGCAGCCATTATGCAGTTAAATGACCACCTAAATAAACATGCTATTCTTGATAAATTTCAGTCGGGTGTTTAGAACAAATCACAGCACAGAAACTGCACTCGTTAAAATAGTAAATGATTTGAGTGAATGCAGACAGAGGCCATTTATCTGTTCTCATCCTCTTAGATCTGAGTGCTGCATTTGACACCATTGATCATAATATTCTTAGAAATCGCCTTAGTCAATGGGTGGGCTTCTCTGGCAGTGTCTTAATTTGGTTTGAAACCTACCTGACAGGGAGAAAATTCTTTGTTAGTTGTGGTAATTACAACTCAAAGACACATGATATCCGATATGGTGTTCCACAAGGCTCTATCCTGGGTCCGCTGTTATTCTTAATCTACATGCTTCCGTTAGGTCAGATTATCTCGGGGCACAACGTGAGCTACCACAGCTATGCTGATGACACACAGCTGTACTTATGTCGACTAGATTACTGTAACACACTCTTCTCAGGACTACCCAAAAAAGACATAAATCGTTTGCAACTACTCCAGAATGCAGGTGCTAGAATCCTAACTAGGAAAAGAAAATCCGAACACATTTCTCCAGTTTTAATGTCACTACACTGGTTACCTGTGTCATTCAGGATTGACTTTAAAATTCTGCTTATGGTTTATAAAGCCTTAAATAATCTCGCCCCAGCTTATGTATCGGAATGTCTGACAAATCGTAACCTTAGATCCTCAAATGAGTGTCTCCTTAGAATTCCAAGAACAAAGCTTAAAAGAAGTGGTGAGACGGCCTTCTGCCGCTATGCACCTAAAATCTGGAATAGCCTGCCAATAGGAATTCGCCAGGCTAATACAATAGAGCACTTTAAAACACTGCTGAAAACATATTACTTTAACATGGCCTTTTTATAACTTCAATTTAACTTAATTTAACTTAATCCTGATACTCTGTATGTTCAATTCTTCATAATAACTATTCATGGTGGCTCTAAAATCCGTACTGACCCCTCTCTCTTCTGTTTCTTTTTCCGGTTTCTTTGTGGTGGTGGCCTGCGCCACCGCCACCTACTGAAAGCTTCATGATGCTCCAACAATGATGGATGGATTAAAAGGCAGAAGTCTACGTGACCATCATCATCAAGTCCTTCCGTGAGAACCCTAAATCCAAAGAGGACTGTTTCATTTATGTTAGGTAGAATGCCCAGAGGGGACTGGGCAGTCTAATGGTCTGGAAGCCGTACAGATTTTATTTTTTTCTCCAGCCGTATGGAGTTTTTTTTTGTTTTTTCTGTCCACCCTGACCATTGGACCTTACTCTTATTCTATGTTAATTAATGTTGACTTATTTTGTTTTCTTATTGTGTCTTTTATTTTTCTATTCTTTATTATGTAAAGCACTTTGAGCTACTGTTTGTATGAAAATGTGCTATATAAATAAATATTGTTGTTGTTGTTGTAGATGCCCGAGCCACCTCATCTGACTCCTCCATAGGTGAGGGTAGGAAAGTAGATCGACTGGTAAATTGAGAGCTTTGCTTTACGGCTCAGCTTCTTTTTCACCATGACAGGGCGATGCAGAGCCCGCATCACTGTGGACGTCGCACCGATCCGCCTGTCGATCTCACGCTCCAGTCTTCCCTCACTCGTGAACAAGACCCCGAGATACTTCAGCTACTCCTTTTGGTGCAGGATCTCGCTCCCAACCGTGAGAGGGCACTCCACCCTTTTCCGGCTGAGGACCATGGTCTCGGATTTGGAGGTGCTGATTCCCATCCCAGCCGCTTCACACTCAGCTGCGAAAAGATTCAGAGAGAGCTGAAGATCACGGCCTGATGAAGCAAACAGGACAGCATCATCTGCAAAAAGCAGTGACCCAATCCTGAGTCCACCAAACTGGACCCCCTCAACACCCTGGTTGCGCATAGAAATTCTGTCCATAAGTTATGAGCAGAATCAGTGACAAAGGCCAGCCGTGGTGGAGTCCAATTCTCACTGGAAACAGGTTTGACTTACTGCCAGCAATGCAGACCAAGCTCTGACACCAGTTGTACAGGGACCGAACAGCCCTTATCAGTGGGTCTGGTACCCCACACACCCGGAGCACCCCCCACAGGATTCCCCGAGGGACACAGTTGAACGCCTTTTCCAAGTCCACAAAACACATGTAGACTGGTTGGGCAAACTCCCATGCACCCTCCAGGACCCTCCTAAGGGTGTAGAGCTCGTCCACTGTTCCGCAACCAGGATGAAAACCACACTGTTCCTCCTTATATCTGAGGTTCGACTATCCAATGGACCCTCCTCTCCAGAACCCCTGAATAGACTTTTCCAGGGAGGCTGAGGAGTATGATCCCTCTGTATTTGGAACACACCCTCCGGTCCCCTTTCTTAAGGAGGGGGACCACCACCCCGGTCTGCCAATCCACAGGCACTGTCCCCAATGTCCATGCGATGCTGCAGAGATGTGTCAGCCATGACAGTCCTACAACATCCACCAACGGGCTCGGGGATTGCCACCAAGGCAGACACCGACCACCTTACGGCCACAGCTCCGGTTAGCCGCCTCAACAATAGAGGCACGGAACATAGCCCATTCGGACTCAATGTCCCCCACCTCCCTCAGGAGGTGGTCGAAGTTCTGCCAGAGGTGTGAGTTGAAGCTACTTCTGACAGGGGACTCTGCCAGACGTTCCCAGCAGACCTGAACTGAAGTTTATAAACAAAAATATTTATAATATTGATAACAAGAATATTTATAACTCACGCCGGTCTGTTTATGATCTCCCAGCCGTCACTTGAGGTCAGAGACAACATGACTTGCCCTCACTTTCCCAACTCCATTAGCCAATCCAAGACCAGATTTTTCCTGAGATCTCTGGTGGCCATGAAACCGTTGATTAAACCAGAGAATCGTAAGTTTTGCTGTTTTAGTTCTGATTATCACTCTTTTTCTTTTTTTTTCTCTCACACACCCTTCACATGGCTTCTCAGGATGGTACCACCCCTTCTGAGAGCATCTCTATCAAAAGTCCATGTGGTCCACCTAGAGTTTTTATGTCAGAAATATTTGTTATATGACTATAGAGCACTTTCTTTACATGCAAAGAATACAAAAGAGCAGTGCCCTAATATATAAGGTACTGGACTGCAAACCAAAAGCCTAGCAAGACCCTTAACCTACCAGTCTTCCAATTTTAGAAATAAATACATTTCTGTGATTAGAAAATCTTTTTTTTAAAGAACATCTATATTCTGTAAATACATCTAAATATTTCCCGATAGCATACATTATCCTTAATTGTGATAAATTCACACTGCAATAATCAACCTGTGTCACTATTAAATAAAAAAAAAAACTGCTGGCACACAATGTTCTGCCTCTTTACTTACCCGATGGCTGCTTTAATCAACGGTTATTTCAAGCATGCACATTAATTTATTGTTTAATGCAAATCACTATCATGAGAGGCACGTATATTCCACTTAAGTTCCATTTAAGCTCTATAAGAAACACTTTAAGAGAAAATCCTTTATGAAATCATCCCAAAAAATATATACACAGTACAAAATACAAAGTATTTTGAGCTAAAAGGTATCAGAGCTAAAAAATCAATATTTGCAGAAGCAAAGGTAGCAATGAGCAATGTATAAGGGCCTTCCTGTTGGCACCTATTGTGCTGAGGGACTCCTGTACTGTTTCCAATTGTCTTCCAATGTCCTTCAGTTAGTTTGATGTCCTCAGATGATGACATAGACAAGTAGCTCCCACCTGTACTGTCTTTTGTTTGGTTCTTTACAGCCCCACTCTTATCCAAAAAAACATGATACTTGCAGTTCTTTTAAGCCTAGGACAATAGGATTCCTTATTGTTCAGAATCAGGCAAACATTTTGAAGACAGAAAGGAAGGTCTGAATTTGCGTTATTGCTGCTGAATTATTTTCCAAACGTAACAGAAAAACATAAACGTATATCCCTGTGTGTGTTTCATTATTTCTATGTGAATTTATGAGTCTTATGGATGTACCTTTCCAATGTTATATTATGTTCAGTACCTAAGGGCTCTAAACAGTAACCAAGAGAATTATGAGAAAATAAAATATATTTTATCTCTTTAAGAATTTATTGATAATAATATTTTCTTTAAAAATAAATATGTCTCAAAGATTCTTAACATGATTAATTAATTTGGGACTTTAAATAATACTTAATGGTATTAAGTGTTAAGTAAGGTATGTTATGAGCATAAATCATTTATCTGCGTGCTGACTGATATAATTTAAAATACTTATAAATATGTTATGTAAATTAACCTTAACTGGTATAAAGAACTGTTAAGACCACCCATTCTTGCCAGAGAAAACTCAACTGTTCACAAGCCATGGCTCCAACGGTCATGTATAATAAAAGACATTCCATCAAAAATTTTATTTATAATGATAACTCAAGACTATTCCTTATTTACAGAGTATTTTTCTCTCACAACCAAAACACATTGAAAATTGATTCAAGAACAAAATGAATAAAATATTCCAAAACATCATCACTCAAGCTCATATATAAAACTCATCCCTTACCCAGATGAAGGCTAGTCCCTGGAACTTGAAGCTCATAAACAATCTATGAAAAATAATCAAAAATCACATTTTGCATTACAACCTTCCCAGCATACACTGCTTTCCTGATCAGCTTGACCAAACTGAGAGTAAACACTTATCACCTGGCATCTGTCAGTATCTCCTATACAGGCCGCAAGGTCACCATGAAAAGAATATTCTGTAGAAGTATATGCCATTGACTATTAGCACCCTTTCAAAAAGCAAAACAGTTGTTTTCCAAACACTTATGTTGGGGGTCAGTATTGTTGGTGATGCTAATTTGGAATTTTATATTTGAAAGAGTGTGCCCAGTATTGAAAAACTAATGTATGCAGGGGTTTGGCTCCTGTCTTTTGTCTGAATCTGCTGATGTAAAATCTTGTACTCTACTACATTGGAGGCATAAAATCGATTCAGACATGGAATGACAGAATATCATTATATAATATGTAAAACACCAGCTCTGTATTTAGGAGGTTTGATTCTGGTTTGATTGTTATTAGTATAAATTTACTGCATTCACATAGGAGATGCAGAGTCTACCTCTACTCTGATGCTTCAGTGACGTGAGAGGTGGTTAGGGGCCTACTTTCTTGAGCTTACATCATGTCCACATTCCTAAAGAGAATGCAGAATGATAAGCTGGTTCTCAATAAGATAAAGCCATTTTGCAAGACAGACATAAATATCCTTAACTAAGACATTGATCATTCAAACGTGTTATGATTGCCTGCTCATGAAAATCCAAAATACACCTAGAAACAAAACGAGCCTGTCCCCAAACACAAGAAACAAGTTTCATGTCCATTTGCGAAGAGAATGAATAAAATTGGGGTGACTCTGCAGGTGAAATCCACAGCATTTTTCAGGGTTTGTGACTTAAAAGTAGTGTCAGAAAACCTTTGAGTCAGTGGACAGCACATGAGGAACAGTAGCGAACATTGTAAACTTGGGTGTGACAGTGGGAGACTTTGACTTGAATACAGATTTCCAGGTACTACTCTAACACACATTACTCTCTTACATAAACCGACTACCAATGATCAACCAAATCACAAAATTCTACATCATTCTGTAAATTGCATATTGTCCCTAAAAAAGTTCAAAGTTTCTTTTACTGTCTTTCAATTGATCACACTTAATAAAGAAAGTCTTCTGGAGGTGTTTTATTGTTTAGTTGGGATCAGAAAAACCTATTCTATTATTTACTTCCCTAAGTGATGTCTATAAAAAATGTACTGTAATTTATAGACTGCTAGGTAAGCAGGTGGAATCACTTTGGGATCATGGTTGCTCTCTGGGTCAGAGATGTGGGATCAAAGGAGAGAACAGACAGTCACCAAGCTTGTCTGAATGGGTACCGTCTCAACAATGATGAAGCAGTGAATTAATGAAACTTACTTGTC
The DNA here is from genome assembly GCF_016835505.1 of Polypterus senegalus. Lineage (NCBI taxonomy): Eukaryota > Metazoa > Chordata > Cladistia > Polypteriformes > Polypteridae > Polypterus > Polypterus senegalus. The sequence continues at coordinate 63,900,235 of NC_053169.1, read as the reverse complement.
TTTAAGTTAGAATAAGAATGCAACACTGACAATTTGATTCAAAGGGGTAATTTCTCATAAAACTTAGATGTCATTTTTGACAGCAATTTTAATGATTGTCACATTTCCACACTTTTTGAAAACTTCTTCATTGAACTATGAACATTACAGTATTATTGTGGTTTCTGGATATGTAGTAAATAGAAAATTTATTTACAGTACTGTATATCCATCAGAACAGTCTATTGAATTTTTATTTTCAGGAAGTTTAAATTTCACAATTGCTACTATTGAAAGCAGAGCCAGTAAGTCAACAACCCCCAAATCTCTACATTTCAGCCATTTAAAGTGAAGCTGGAGACATATTTTATCATGCTGCACTCTTGTTAGGGCTTTTGTTAAGAATGTTAGAATTGCTTTTTAGTTATAGCAGTTGTTTAGATTAGCTGTTTTTATATCTTTCACAGTTTCTTTCTGTTCCATGTCCTTCGCTAACACTTAATTTCTTCATGTTCTGATCAAGTTTTCTCTGTTTATTTTAGAACTGAACATCGAAATAGTACATCTTTGCCAATGATGCACATGGTATCAGTCCATTGTCTTATTCGACTAGAATCTTTGTCATTGTGCACTATTACATGTCTTTAATTGGGTTTGTATATTTCTTCATTGTTGTCATTTGGATAGTTAAATATTTGGGAGATACATTACATATATTTATGTACAATACATGAAGTGGATTCAGACACCTTCACTTTCTGCACACTTTATTGTCTTGTAGATTTAATTTTAAATGGATACATTTGCCATTTTTATCCATCATTCTAAACTCAAAAACCTATAATGACAAGGTGAAAACATATTTTCTGAGAGGTTTGCACATTTATTAAAAATAAAAAATGAAATCCTTCATATACAGTAAGTACTCAGATCCTTAATTCAGTACTTTAAACCTCTTTGCAAGCAGTTACAGCTTTGAGCCTTCTTGGGTAAGCCTCTACAAGCTTTGCTCACCTGAATTTGGACAGTTTATGCCATTCTTCCTTGGCAGATGCTCTCTAGCTCTGTTAGATGGGATGGGAAGTGTCTGCAAACTGACATCGTCATGTTCTGAGAGGTTCAAGTCTATATTTTGACTGAGCCACTCAAGGATATTCAGAGACTTGTATCAAAGCTACTCCAGTGTTGCCTTGGCCATATGTCACCACAGAGAGCATATCTGTATTTGATAGGATTCCTCCTGCTCTCAGTTCTCACCTGTCACCCTGCTCCTGCTGCTCAGAATCCTCTCTGAATCCACTGTATATTTACAAGTATATTTTACATACTGTTTTTGTGTTCACTTACCTCTCAAATTATAATTGTAATATATAGCATACAGAGATTGCAAATGGCAGTGCACTTTGCTTGAATGAATTGAAAAGGAAATTAATGAATGTAAAGATTACCACTAAACAATGCTACAAACTGCTTTATGCATTTATTATTCCATCCTTGCCATCATTTATATGTTTTAAGAACTAACCAATCATTCTGAACCAGAATTTCAGAACATAAAACAAAGACATTTTCAGTAAAATATTTTTAAAAATCAGGAGACTGCATATGTCCATTTTTTTTTACCAGAGCGCAAATGTGTAGAACTTTAGAAATCACATCCTTATGAGGAAGAATTTGCAGGTACATGAAGTGTTTAAGATACTTTGCCTGACTAGATGTTCTCTTGTGACTCTCAGTTAAAGGAGTTACATTTTTTTCCATAACTTATGCCATCCTTTCCTGTCTGACAATTTGTTTTGATTTTCTCTTGACAAGATTCATTAATTTATTCACACTGATGTTCTCTATAACCTTTTTTATTTAGAAGTTTTAAGTTAACTGTTGTTTTTGCATTTTTGCTCCCTTTTGTTTATGTGTTTTTCACTTCTTAAGCTGCATATTTTATCAGAGCCCCAAGAAAAAGGCTGTTATGAACATTTTTGAATAAAAGAGATCATCTATAGGACACATCTCCCCAGGACATCACTGCAATACCTGTTGACAGCTTGATATCTATTAGTCACAGCTTGACTTGATGTATTGGTCCATATCATTGGATGATAATTCAAGTAAAAGACATAAAATGTGTGATTTCATAGGAATGCTCAGCGACAGGTTTATCACTACACATTATGTGCATGCATCTTGAGCAACAAAATTCTCTACACTATTTATTCAAGGGAATAAAACAATTTTAAATAATTTCATGCACATTATTTTATTCAGTCAAATGAATATATACTATATGGCCAAACTTTTGTGGTCTCCAAACCATCACACCTACAAAGCTTTTTGGACATCCTGTTCCAAAACCATTGGCAATAATAGGGAGTTGCCCCCTCAAAACCCCACTTCCAGTTAAAACAGCCTGCATTCTTCTGGGAAGGCTTTCTACAAGATTTTGAGGGTTTGTCTGTAGGAAGTTGTGCCCATTCAAGCTGAAATAGAATTTGTGTAATCAGGTACAGATTGTTGGCTGAGAAGACATGGATCAAAATCAGTATTTCAAATCAACCCAAAGTTGTTCAGTAGGGTTGAGGTCAGAGCTCTGTGCAGTCCACTGGAGTTCCAATACTTCTTTATTGATGTGGCTGTTCTGCTGGAAAAAAACAGACCCTTCCCCGAACTGTTGCCACAAACCTGGAACTGCACAATTGTCTAAAATTTCTTTCTGTGGTGTAGAATTAACAATACACTTCATTGTAACTATCCCAAACCATGACAAAACTACCCCCTGGATCATATAGTATATCAATTGGGAATTTATGGAAACTTTCTAACAGATATCAGGGAACTATTTACCAATAGCAGAACCCCCAGGGCTTACTGGACCAAACCTGACTGTTCATTTGATTTTAGGGGGCAAAAATAAATTCTGTGCCAATTTGTAAGGGTTCTACAAAAAAAGTTCCTTGTTAAATAAAAAATCTACATTAATCAAATATAAAATATACTTTTATATACAGTAATTATAATAAACATACTGGTGCATTCAAAAACATTGAAATAAACAGAAAATTCATCAATGCATCTTCTGTTTTGAAAAAATGTAATTTGTCTCCAACAGCTGTTTTACCCTGTTAATTTTTGGTTGAGTGAAGCTTCAGTTAAATAATCAAAAATCTCCAGATAAATCAGTGTACAATATGTGAATCTCTTTCACCAGTAAAATATGTTCTCCATTTCACATCAAAAGGTAAATTCAATCAAGATGAGTTAAGTCAGCTTCATATGCCTTATTAAGACTTATTGTCACATTCATTCGTCACATTACTATTGACTTTGTTTGCTATTATTTCTGTTAAAATGACTTTGACTAATGGGAGAATCCCTGCCTGGGTAACATTAAGCTAATTCCTCCAGAGTTGCCACTTTGCAATATACCTCCAAAGCCTGCATATAATACATGAAGAAAGAACCTAATTGCAGTAAGTTAGTCACATGCATTAGTCAAACAGTTTAGCAGAGCAGCCTACTATATTTCGTTACCACTTCACAGCACTTGAGCAATATGGCTTTTGCCTGAAGCTTGCATTGGTTCCTCTGGGATCATTTCTTCTCCAACTTTTCAACATACTGTCAAATCTACTGCGGTGACCTACACTGGGAACAGTAATTTTTTTCACAGCCTACGTTGACATTTAACTGGGACTGTATAAAGTATTTACAGTGCTGAAATAGGATATTGCTGTTCACCTGGAGTAGAATATTGCTGCTCTTATTTACTAAGCCCCTCTTTTTTATTCTGTTAGTTTGCAGTAATGAAAGAATATTTTGTGAGTGTGCATCATTAAAAAATATACAATAACCAAAACTTATATAAGACTAAAACTGAATCTTTATTGTAACATACATTATTCCAGCTGCTTTTCCAGCCTCTTGATTAGACTAAAATGTGTTATCTGCTGTAAGATTAATGGATACTTTTTTATTTATTAATGAACACTGCCCTCTTGTGTCTGAAAAGTGTAACATGCTAGAATTGTGTTTTATTTAAAATCCTATAGTAATCTTTCTAATATCAGTTCACAAGCTGTATATATATGGCATTATGTACAGAATAGTACCTTCATATATTACAGTTTTACATCAGAAAACTAAAGAATTACAATAAATGTATTTACAATTTGAGTTTTAATCATTGATAGTATGTTAGGTTTATTGGTTATTAGCCTATTCATTTCCATAATGGAAATCATACTTTTATTAATACTACTTTAATTGACCATTTAGAAAATAACACATTTTATTTTTGGAGACCCCATTTTAATGCATTTTGTATTTTCCTACAAATGAAGCATTAGCTCTTTTACCAAGCCCAAAGGTTGTTCAATTCAAATTGTGAAAACTGCTTTTTAACTGTTGTGTTATTATAATCACTACACTTGTTACTTTGGCAGTTCAAGCATCTGTTTTTGCAAATGACTGATTTGCAAACTTTTTAAACTGTTAATTGCAGAATGCATAACTTAAATTTTAGTAAAAAAAAAAATAAAATAAAAATAATAAACTAATTTTTTATTAAGGAGGAATACAGTGTCTTTTTCTTTCTTTCCTAGTCTGAAGTAATCCTGTGGAAGAGGCAGGTGCAGTTGACTTATTTGCCAGTGGATGAGGATGTTGCCTCAGTGTAACTGAACTCTGTTGTATGTATTCATAATTTTGTGATTTTGGAGAAGATGATTGTGATGCTTGAGGAAAACACCTGCTTCTTCTGTAGTCCTTCTGGGAGAGTTCACACTGGGTATGAAATAACTGGCAAACACTTTTAACAGTCAGTAAACCTGTTTGAAAGTTGCACAGAATTATACCTGATATCTTTGGCAAAAATCAACTTTGTAGCTGTGTCATCTGATCTATCAGTATATGTTTGGACAATGAACTTGCTAGAGCATGATTCAGATAGAATTAGGAGACGCAAACAGATAGTTGGACTAATAATTGCCTACATTCTCTAACTTCTTGACCCAGAAATCGGGGGAGATATTGTCATAATAGACACTCTTCACTGTGGTTAACAGTTTGTCAGTGCTTAATATGGTGGAAATTCTGGGGTTTTTTTTGGGCATTGGGAGGTCATGAAGAATGTGGCACTTGAGTGGATGACCAGAAAGTCTATGTGTGAGAGTATTATGGAAAGGACATAAGAGAATGGCTCTTACATGGCCTCAGAGGGGCTTTAACGGTCATGCAAAGACTTAGGAAGTGCAGGAAAGATATCACACCCTTGTTGTACTTACCAAGTGATAGAACGTGCCTTGCCCTTGTTTTTTGGAAAGGTATGTGAGATTTTAGGTGCAAATGCAAACTTGAGATGCAGCCCCCCTTTACTGACACTTAACATTTAGCAACATGTAGCTTCAGCCAAGTGAGTTTCTTTCGTTGACTGCTACAGTGACCTGTCCTCAAGTATTTAGTATATGGATTGCTATTTGTTAAGACAATAGAAATTAATGTGAAATTATATTTGTGCAAGAATATTCAGGCTCACAAACACCTCAGTCCTCTTTATTGATTTGGTCAGTGAAGAGAAAAATGATCATAATTCGATTTTTGATGAAAGAAAAAAAAAACTTCACATCAGTTATCAACTCAAATGTTGGGCTTTTATGCACCCAAGTCACCAATAGCAAACTGTCCGTGTATTCCATTCCTTTACAATCCATAGTGGGCCCTTGGCCCTTCTCTCTCTCTGCATCTCCTGCATGGAATTTGATATAGTGATGGTCTTATGAATAAAATAATATAAATGAAATGGTAAGAGGAGGTGACACTAGACTGATATCCTGACTGGGATGGATGGCGTTCCCTTTTTCAGACAGGACTATAAAATAGTAGGTCTGGAGGAAGATAGCCTTTCAAAACTTTATGCTTCTCAGCATTCTTGGCCAGTTCACTCATGCACACTGGGAATGATAGACCCATTGGGTTGAATTGCTGGGCTCCATTAATGCCACTGGGGGAGCTGCAAAGAATGGCTATCCCTACATCGAAGGGCATCTGCCAAACCCAGAAGGGCTTTTCTTGTGCAATGTCATGGGACGAGAATTACTCCCAGGTCCAGCATAATAGGGGATTCCTCATCTCACTTTTGAAGTCAGAGCTGGCAGAAGGAAAATACTTGGTGGAGACGATTTGGGAGAAAAAAAGAGGGAGGGAGGATTTATGACTTGTTTCTGTTTATACTGAAGGTGCAAACATTAAATAAAAGGTGATTTTAAATGTGACCGGTGTTTATGTAGTTTGGTTGAGGGTTTGGGGTCCTAAGATACTCCCTAATGGACACAAAGTCGTAAGGTTAACAGTAATCACTATTGGATAAATGAATTTAACACACATATGCTTAAACATATTCCACAAATTACTGTAGATGACTCTAAAGGTTTTATGGTTAAGCTCATTAATCTTGCAGTTTGTGAGCAACAACTTTCATGGAATCTAGTAGTACTGGTACTGACTGAATAAACCATTTACTACACTGAAAGGGGATAAACAGAAGATTTGAAACAATAAAAAAGATCTTAAAGAATGTTTATATTTCTCTGGCAAAGCAGAGTGAATTCACAGTGAGGAAAATATTTAGAAGTAGTGCATTCCACTTTTTGTAATTTATTTCTGTCTGTCTCTTGTTAGTGGATACTGCAATAGTGAATGTCAAAACACTTTCAATAGACTGATGTAGAATGGGTTTTGCTTCCTATTACACTCTGAACCTCCTTAACTGTCTCAAAAATAAACAGTATCTGATGAGCTGGTGGTGCCCAGGAACATGAAATTCTGAAGTAACCTTACCAGTTTTTCCTCTGTTAAAACTTGAAAATTAGAATAAGTACATTATATCCTTTATTTTACTGACTAATTGCTGCTACTCTTCATATTGTGAAGCACAGCTTCACAAAGCTCATAACTGCCACTCACCCAAGAATTAATAATACCTGTCACACAAGACAGAAATCTCTACACAGAGCAGAGTTCTTTAAATAACATAATATACCTCCATTTACTTTTTTTGATGCACATGGACATTTTTTACATCACATTCTCTTTCAGAATCTATTTATAGGTGTTGTCTATGAATCAGTCATATTCAAGGTCCTGGGTGTATTGGAGGCTGATACCATTCTAAGAAATCCTCTTACTGCCATGGAAAGCATTGCTGTTGAGTGATTCAGATTTACTGGACTGTTAATGAGGTGGATTTCTGTGTACATCCTTTCTACTGGAAAAGTGGACATTCAAGGTTAACTTTGTAGAAAGAAATCTCTTTGCAAGGCTTAGTCTGATAATTACTTTAAACTGAAATGTTAAAATGACAAATATGCAACTGGACTTGCCCACTAGGACTGCAGTATAATATTGGAAGCAATGAAAATTAATTTTTAATATCAAACTAGAGGTCAGAAGATCCCAGCTAATAAAGTGACATTGGGCCAGTGTAGGACAACAATGGCTCAACTGGATTTGCACATTAGGGAAAATTTGGCTTCAAAATATTGGCCCAGTGTGGGCAAACAGACACAGAGCCAAATTTTGTGACAATCCTAAACAAAATTCATACTTTATTAGTCCATCTTTCCATTTTCTAAACCTGCTCATTTAAGGTAGGGTTGAGTACCATCTGCATAAAAATGATAATCCGGTCCAAAGCAACAAATAATACCTCCAAGAGAAATCATATAGATACAGAAGAGCAGAGGGCCAAGGACAGAGCCCCGAGGAACCCCTTGTGTGATTGCCTATCACTTAGATAGGACTTAAAACACTAGAGGGCAGTGCCAGAGATACCCAGAATATTCTCCATTCTGGGCAGTAGAATGTCATGTTTGACAGTGTCAAATGCTAACAGAAGTAATAAGCTGGTTTGTCCAGAGTCTGCTGCCACAAGCAAATCATTGGTTACCCTTCAATTTATCAGAAGTTAAGTAATTGATGAGTAGGGAGGCTACAACACTCTCAAGAACTTTTGACGGAAAAGGTAAGTGAGAAATAGGCTGAAAGTTGTTAAGATTGTCAGCATAGACTTTTTTAACAACGGGGTTACATAAGTGATTTTAAAAGTGCCTGGTAGAAAGTCAGTGTCAAGGGATGTATTTATTATTGTTGTAACAGTTAGGATTATGGCATGAAGGCAAGATTTAAGAAGTGTGGTAGGGATATGGTCCAGTACACAAGTAGTCAGCCTCCTTTTGCAAATCTAGTCATTATCAAATGCAGAAGTGAATGGCCAAAATTTAGAAAAAGAGCTGGATAAAGTAGGAAGACTGGGAAACCTATAAATCGATGGATTTATGTTAATAGTTATTTAGATTTTAAATTTATTACAGAAAAAGTGAAGAACTTTTCACAAACTTTAGCAAAGGAGGTAGCTGGGCCAAATGCAGGTTGAAGTAGTTAAACCACCGAGAACTAAACCCATGGGTAATCATGGGCACTTTTTATTAATTCTGTGATAAGACATGTTCTTGGCTGCAGTGCATCTCTGTAAGCCTTTTGATGGTGAGTGAACGCCTGGACTTGCTGGTAAGGTGAGGCCACACTTATGTGACATTGTCTCTAAGGCATTGACCAACTGCTTTCATAAATTGTACCATGGAGCTCAATGCTTAAAGGAATCCTTCTGATGTTTTAAAGAAGCAGATTTATCTAGTGCTGAATGAAAGGCTAAGTTATAGTAGTCCACAAGACTATCTAGTGCAGAAGAAGCAGGAGAAGATGGAAAAAGAAATGGATTCAGCAAGGATAGGGAGACAGATATTTTTAAGGTTTCTGAAAGAAATCTGACATTTAAATGTAAGAGGAGGGAGAGGTAATGAGACAGTGAAAAGTACAGCTTTAGTGTCAGAGAAGCCCAAATCACTGTTATAAGTGTTGCCAAAAGATAAGCTAGATATGCAAATCAGGTCTAATATATGACCACCAGAGTGGGTAGGAAAATCAACATATTGCACCAAGTCAAAAGAGTCCAGCAAGGATAGGAATTAATTTCTCATTTCACATGTCAATATGGATGTTACAATTGCCAATAAGAATGACTGTCTGGGAAAGGGAACTTAAAAAATCAGTTAGATCAGTTAAGATAGACACTTTGTATTTTGGGTAAGATAGAGAACAACAAGTAAGATAGGACCAGATGTTGCTATTAATTTCAGAGCCAGACGCTCAAAAGACAATGGACATTCAATTGAGATAACAATTACTGTGACTCCTCTGCCTTGTCTTCAGCTGCGGGCCTCTATGAAGTAAACGTATCTGGATGGTGTTACCTCAGCTACAGGTGTAAATTTGTTTTTTGTCAAGTTTCTGTTAAGCAAAGCATATCAAGGTCAGAGTCTGTAATGAATTCTGATAGCCCCAATGCTTTCCCATTAAGAGATTTTGTGTTAAACAATGCAATATTAGCTAATGAGGGTTTGCTGTGCACAGATCATAACCATAACCAGTTTATTTTAGCATATTCCAAATTACACATTAACACTCTTATTTCTTAAGCCATGAATAGGACAGCTGCCGTTGAACTTTCTATTCACAGGTGGCGACCTGACTCATGATGTAAATATTTTAGGTGCCACACAATATCAGTGTCTTTTAAGACATTTCAGTTTGGCCATTTGCATTGGACAAACTGATATGCAGGAGTTTATCACAAGACTCTTTCAGCATAGTAGAAAACCAATACTTATTAGACAGTAGTGAAGCACACTTAAGCAGTTCAGCACAACGGAGAAGGTGAGATGCAATGAAGAAGGATTACGGCAGAAACATAGACTGATGTCATTGGAGGATTGATCCATTACAAAAGTTGGAGATAAAGATGCACTTGAAGATAATTACTAGAATTGGAGATTCCAATATACAGTGGTGTGAAAAACTATTTGCCCCCTTCCTGATTTCTTATTCTTTTGCATGTTTTTCACAAAAAATGTTTCTGATCATCAAACACATTTAACCATTAGTCAAATATAACACAAGTAAACACAAAATGCAGTTTTTAAATGATGTTTTTTATTATTTAGGGAGAAAAAAAATCCAAGCCTACATGGTCCTGTGTGAAAAAGTAATTGCCCCTTGTTAAAAATAACCTAACTGTGGTGTATCACACCTGAGTTCAATTTCCGTAGCCACCCCCAGGCCTGATTACTTCCACACCTGTTTCAATCAAGAAATCACTTAAATAGGAGCTGCCTAACACAGAGAAGTAGACCAAAAGCACCTCAAAAGCTAGACATCATGCCAAGATCCAAAGAAATTCAGGAACAAATGAGAACAGAAGTAATTGAGATCTGTCAGTCTGGTAAAGGTTATAAAGCCATTTCTAAAGCTTTGGGACTCCAGCGAACCACAGTGAGAGCCATTATCCACAAATGGCAAAAACATGGAACAGTGGTGAACCTTCCCAGGAGTGGCCGGCCGACCAAAATTACCCCAAGAGCGCAGAGACGACTCATCCGAGAGGTCACAAAAGACCCCAGGACAACGTCTAAAGAACTGCAGGCCTCACTTGCCTCAATTAAGGTCAGTCTTCACGACTCCACCATAAGAAAGAGACAGGGCAAAAACGGCCTGCATGGCAGATTTCCAAGACGCAAACCACTGTTAAGCAAAAGAACATTAGGGCTCGTCTCAATTTTGCTAAGAAACATCTCAATGATCGCCAACACTTTTGGGAAAATACCTTGTGGACTGATTAGACAAAAGTTGAACTTTTTGGAAGGCAAATGTCCCGTTACATCTGGCGTAAAAAGAACACAGCATTTCAGATAAAGAACATCATACCAACAGTAAAATATGGTGGTGGTAGTGTGATGGTCTGGGGTTGTTTTGCTGCTTCAGGACCTGGAAGGCTCGCTGTGATAGATGGAACCATGAATTCTACTGTCTACCAAAAAATCCTGAAGGAGAATGTCCGGCCATCTGTTCATCAACTCAAGCTGAAGCGATCTTGGGTGCTGCAACAGGACAATGACCCAAAACACACCAGCAAATCCACCTCTGAATGGCTGAAGAAAAACAAAATGAAGACTTTGGAATGGCCTAGTCAAAGTCCTGATCTGAATCCAATTGAGATGCTATGGCATGACCTTAAAAAGGTGGTTCATGCTAGAAAACCCTCAAATAAAGCTGAATTACAACAATTCTGCAAAGATGAGTGGGCCAAAATTCCTCCAGAGCGCTGTAAAAGACTCATTGCAAGTTATCGCAAATGCTTGATTGCAGTTATTGTTGCTAAGGGTGGCCCAACCAGTTATTAGGTTCAGGGGGCAATTACTTTTTCACACAGGACCATGTAGGTTTGGATTTTTTTTCTCCCTAAATAATAAAAACCATCATTTAAAACTGCATTTTGTGTTTACTTATGTTATATTTGACTAATGGTTAAATGTGTTTGATGATCAGAAACATTTTGTGTGACAAACATGCAAAAGAATAAGAAATCAGGAAGGGGGCAAATAGTTTTTCACACCACTGTATAACCAACCACTATTATAGCTGTTGGCCCTGCAGTGGCCCACTGGCAGGGTCAACAGACAGAATGCTCATTGATCATGCTCATGGATGGCTTTATTCTCAGTCAAGCAGTCCTATGCCTAAATTTTATCTTATTTTACTTAAGGTGAACAGGCACTGAAAAATAGCCAAAGATGTAATTTGGTTACAGTTTTGGTAAATTACTTTGAATAAAAACAAAACGTCTATGCAATTTAGGGTGATGTGTTCCCTCTATAAGAGTATTAATATTTTTGTTTCAATCTGATGTGAACTAGTCAAATTGCTTTGACAGCAGGTAAGGGAACTGAATTGGTCCAACTTATCAGCAAAAATGGGTCAGTGAAAATGTTAAGTGAAACAAATATTTCTGATAAGCAAAAGATTAACTACAATTTAAAAATTTTGTATTTTAATGCACTTGAATGATAAAACCATTCAGTTACCTGGATCTTACTGGTGCATTTATTAGTCCTTTGGGGACAACACTTCTAGAACTCTGGCATTTATACTGAGAAGCAAAATTTTCTACTGACAGTTTGAATGCAGCAGTTTTATACATGCTCAACTTAGTGAAATTCCCGCCGAGTTTTCAGGCTGGCGGGAAGGGGACTATATTTCCTCCGTGGAGTTTTCACACTGGGAACAAGCATTGAATGTGTAGGTGGGAGGGTTCCAATTTTTTTTTTTAAATGAACAGTCAAATGTTAATTAATGGACATGCTTCAATTATGAATATCTTTCACGGACAGTTGGCAACCTGAACAAACCCCACAACAAAAGTCTTAGTGATGCCTGGATGTTTTCAGCACCTAGAAACGGCTTACAACCACATTTTTCAGAAGCTTGTGTCATAAAAGGTCTCCTTCAGCTACAGACTGTTTAGTTTGATGGTTCGAAAACTTTGAAACTTCGAATTACCAATTGCAGATGAGAGCGCCGCTATTGTTTAAAATTTACATCAAGAAGGCTCACTCACTAAAAGTCAGCAGCACATTTATTAAAAGAACAAAGATGAAAAATAAATCAAAGCATGTAAGATTTTAACTTATTTTGTACAGATTACAATCAATCCATAAATACATGGGGAGAACTTTCAGAACTCATGCAGACCACTATGAGGTATGATTAACACTAGAATTACCAGAGCCTACGAAAAAACTTGTAGGTCTGTCCCACCTTAAATCGCTTCTTAAAACCGTTCTCACCTCTCCGCCAGCGTCTTTTGTTAATCTAAATAAAAGAAAAGCTGCAAGTAGCCGGCCATTCCATCGCCCCAACGACTTAGATTGTGCACAAACTTCTCCCAGCTCATGCCTTGATTGATTATCTGGGAGTGAAGTGGAGTTTTAGACTGGAAATAATAGATCATTATTTGGAATACACACATTTCACGTGTGTTCCGTTTCTACAGTAATCCGTGTAAACACATTTTTAAAACAGAAACATTTTTCATATTATAGTAGTAAATGACAAAATGTAAGCATAAACTATATAATGTATGAAGCCTGAAGTCCAAATATCAAACACTTTTACAAAAGGTACAAATATAACAGAACAAGTATGCTTTTATTCAAAAATATAACTGCCGAAAAAAGCCGCCTTAGCATTCCACATTGACACAGACTTACTGCAGCTGCCATGGTAGCGTAATGGTATCAGCTGCTGACTAGTATTCAAAAGGTCATGAGTTCGATCCTGCATGATTCAGTTTTGAGAAGTAAACTGCTCTTATTCTTACTATTTTAGAATAAAAACATGCATTTGATTTCAGTGTGTAACAGCCGGTGTAATTTTATGATACTTGTAAAGGTTATTTTTTTTTTTTATTCACTTTTCATTCTCTCAGTCGTGTTCAGGATCCTTTCCTACCCCACCCCACCCCCATCTGAGAATGCCGTTTTTACATAAAGATGCGCTATAGCTCTGCAGCGTACTTGTGACTGCCTTCTCATACCAATGCTTGCGAACTGAAGTGCCTGCGTGCACTTTTCGTGGCATTACACATCTATTTTTTTGAGCATGCCTGTGTCGCTCAAACACAGGAATGCATGATGGTGTACAAGTATAACAAAACAAGTGCACTTTTATTCTAGACTATAAGTGAAGAAAAAATAAAGCAAGTTACAGTAGGCAGTTGATACGACAGCTTGCGTGGTGCAATGCTAAGAACTGCTGATTTCCGATCCGTGCTATATAAAATCATCACATTCAAATATTAACAATTCCCACACACCCTTCCTACATTCACAACATGTGTACTTGTTGCAGTGTACACTTCTCTCTGTGCTATGGTTCCTATTACACTGAATGAGCACCTGACATTGTAGTTTCTTCCCTATATAAATAACATTTGAGTATAGCGCGTCTCCAAATAAATCACATTCGAGCTATAGCGCGTCTCCAAATAAATCACATTCGAGCTATAGCGCGTCTCCAAATAAATCACATTTGAGTTATAGCGCGTCTTTATGTGAAAACAGCAGTGTCAGATAGTGGGGGGATCGTGAATGCGACTGAGAGAATGGAACTGAATTAAAAAAAAAAGTTAACCTTTACAATTATCATGCATTTACACTGGCTCTTACAGACTGACTGAAATCAAATGTATGTTTTTATTCTAAAATAGTTCAGTACATGCAATATTATTTGAAAACGAACAGCGTCAGATTGGGTTTGAATACGCTGGCGCTGTTACAGAAGAGTCAGCTTATTCAGTGCAGTAGTTTCAACGCACAATACATGCAATATTATTTGAAAACGAACAGCGTCAGATCGGGCGTTTTCAAATAATATTGCATTAGTGCGATGATATTTTTACATATATTGTCTCTTTCATTCATCTTGCGGTTTGTAATCAGTGACCGCATGTTTTTTCTCCGATCTTGCCAGTTCGCACATGTTGCCGTATGGTGGTGTTTCTTTTGTACTCCAGGACATGCAGAGGACATAATACTACAGAGCAGTAAATTCAGCGCTATATGCAATCAGACAGACAGACAGGCAGAGAAGGCACTAGATATATAAATAAACAGGGAAGGCACTGTATAATAGATATACTATAAAAAACAGCTAAGGGGATAGATATATAGATAGGTAGGAAGGAAAGGCACTATATGATAGGCAGACAGGGAAGCTCCTATATAATAATAAAATTACTGTTATTACTATATAGATAGACAGGGAGTTCAGGCAGGCAGAACGGCGAAGGTTAAAAATAAATAAATTTTCTCCCCAGTGAGGAATCAAACTCGGATCTCTTGAAGTACAGCAAGTCTGCTGCGCTCTAAGTAAAGAAATCTTACCAGTACGCCACGGAAGCTGTTGTAAAAAGTCTTGAACCTTTTATGAAAGTGCTTATTTGCTCTTTGGCTCTCAGGCTTCACACATTTTATTGTTTATGTCTACATTTTGTAACATTTATTAGTAAAATATGAAAAAGTTTCTGTTTTAACATTGTGTTTACACAGATCACTGTAGAAACTGAACACTAATGAAATGCATGTGTTCCAAATAACAATCTATTATTTCCACTCTAAAACGTCACTTCACTCCCAGATAATCGAGGCATGAGCTCGGAGAAGTTCGTGCACATTCTGAGTCGGTGAGGGGATGGAATAGTCGGCTGCTTGCAGTTTGTTTTTATCGGCACATTTACAGGACAAAGGAGGCTGGCAGAGAGGTGAGAACGGTTTTAAGAAGCGATTTAAGGTGGGACGGATCTACGAGTTTTTTCGTAGGCTCTGGCAATTCTAGTGTTAAGGATTCTGCATTACCTGCAGAAGCTGGCACGAAGAAGCTCAGCACAAGCAATGGCACCAGAGAGCTTGAAGACAAAAGCACATGTTGCCGAATGGTGGAAGCGGTTGCTTAAATAATGAAATAAGCTTCATCTTTATTATTATTATTTTTTTTTAAATTTTATTAATTTTATTGCAATCATTCCATACAAATCAATCAATTTTTACAAAAAGTAGAATTGAGAACAAGTCGACCCCCACCCCTGAGAGAGAATGCAAGGCAAACGGAGTTAAATTTAAGGCTTGAAAACATACCTAAATTGATAAGTTTGATAAGTCAATAGAGATGAATGGAGAAGAAAATAAATACAGAAAAACTGCTTCCTCTGTGCTTTAAGAGCTTATTTTAAAATATTACTGATTAGATCCTGCCATGTTTTAAAAAAAATCTGTACAGATCCTGTAACTGAGTACAGTGGAACCTCTAGATACGATCACCTCTGTATACAAGAAATTCAAGATAAGAGGAAAGTATGAGCAAAAAATTCGGATCTAAATACGAGCATTGGCTCGCGTAATGAGCCACGAGCCAGGCTGTGGTTATGCGTGACGTGTTTCCCAATCCACCTCGACTCGGGGATTCACCCAAGCTGACACTGCCAGCCCGTCAGCTCACTCAGTGTTCCTCGTTCTCCCGTAGCGTGAGGATCTACGCGTTTGTGCGCTTGTGATTTCATTGTTTTACTGTAGCAGTTCGCCGTATAAGCATATCCAAAAATATTGCGGACATGCAGACGGAGAATAGGAGACGATTGCCCTCAAGAGGAGTACTAGGGTGTTGTACCGTGTTAGCCATTATGAATGTAGAGAAAAGCCAAGCAAAATGACACCTTTTATTGGCTAACTAAAAAGATTACAATATGCCGGCTTTGATTACATCTTGCCTGAAGAAGGGGCCTGAGTTGTCTCGAAAGCTTGCATATTGTAATCTTTTTAGTTAGCCAATAAAAGGTGTCATTTTGTTTGGCTTTCTCTACCCTCAAGAGGAGAGAGAGAGAGCGGCGAGCAAGAGATAAGGAGAGAGAGGGGGGCGCGCGAGCTAGTGAGCAAGAGAGATAAGGAGAGAGAGAAGGAGGTGCGCGAGCGAGCAAAAGAGATAAGGAGAGAGAGGGGGGGGCGCGCGAACGAGCGAACAAGAGAGATAAGGAGAGGGAGACGCGCACGAGAGAGAACCATCAGCTCAGTTATGATCACATGACGCTCAGCAGACAAAGTGTATCCACACTTATTTATCAGTGTTATTTGTTAGGAAAATTGATTTTTATGTTGATATTTTTGGGGGTGCAGAACGGATTAACTGGATTTCCATTATTTTCAATGGGGAAGTTTTGTTCTAGATACAAGAAATTCGCTATACAAGCTCAGTGCAGGAATGAATTAAACTCGTATCTAGAGGTTGCACTGTATTTGATTTTTTCCAATTTCAACTAGTATAAAACATCGGTTTCCCACTGACTTAAAAGAGGAGAGTTTGGATTCTTCCAGTTTAGCAGAATAAATCTGCGTGCCAAAAGTGTAGTGAGTGCAATCACAGTTTGTTTGTCATTCTCCACTTTAAACCCATCTGGAAGAACCCCAAACACAGCTGTTAATGGGTTAGGAGGGATTGTAACCCCAAGGCTGTCTGAAAGGTAATTAAAAATTTTGGTCCAGAATGATGTTAGTTTAGTGCAGGCCCAGAACATGTGACCCAATGAGGCTGGGGCTTGATTGCAGCGTTCGCAGGTTGGATCCTGCCCTGGAAACATTTTAGAGAGTTTTAGGCGAGACAGATGTGCTCAATATATACTTTTGAGTTGAATAATTGTGTGCTTTGCGCATATGGAGCTCGAGTAAATTCGCTGCATTGCTATTTTCCACTCCTTTTCTGATATATTAATTGAGAGATCTTTTTCCCAGTGTCCTCTTGGATCTTTGAAAGGGTGGGACTGTAAAATGATTTTATATATTGCAGAAATGGTGTTAAATTGGGTTAATTTCTGTTTAACAAAGTTCCTAATTTGAAGATAGTGAAAGAAATGTGTAGCTGTAATGTTAAATTTGGAATGTAATTGTTCATAGGATGCAAAGACGTTGTCTATATAAAGATCTCTAAGCAAGTTAATCCCAAATTTTTTCCAGATATTAAAAACTGCATATGTTTGCGAAGGTTGAACGAGGTGTGTTCTCTTGCAGAGGTGCCACAGATAAAAGCTTCTCTATCTTAAAATGCTTTCTACATTGGTTCCATATTCTAAGTGAGTGAAGCACAATTGGGTTATTAGTATATTGCCGATAACTTACATTAATTGGGGCACAGAGCAGGGAATATAAAGAAGTACTGCAGGACATATTGTTTTGTGCTAACTGGAAAACCCTATTTTAGATCAAATCAGAAATGATGAAGAACACCCTTCCAGCAGCCCCACAACCTCCAAGATTTGATAAAAGTAAGATGTCTTGTCGGTTTAACCTGTTCAGTACTAAATGGTTAACATGTGATATGTTTTATCTCTATTTTTTTATTAATTTTTTTTTAACTTGGATAATGCATAACAAAGACATCATCACAAAACCTGCTAACATGCCATTTTAAAAATTTTCTCAATCAGGGATAGAAAAAATAGTGCTCCACTGTGACTGAAACAACTATTCACAGGACAAACATGAAAAGATAAAATGGTAGTGTCATGTCTATGAAAATACAATATACTCACTCTGGTAACCTTGCTTTTAGCAGTTTCCTACCTGCTCGGCCATAGGCATGGCACTCCTCATACTGAGGGTTTTTTGTCTTTGCCCAGTATACTCTGTGTACATTTTATTCAATCATTCAGAAGAAAAGGTATGTGCATGCTGGTGTCAGATGAAGAGATTTAAAATAACACTCTGTCTTTTTTTTTACAGGACCCAAACAAATGTACAGCCCCAGTGACAGGTCAGCCTCTTTACACCATGCGGTTATGTGCAGTACCATCCATCCATCCATTATCCAACCCGCTATATCCTAACTACAGGGTTACGGGGGTCTGCTGGAGCCAATCCCAGCCAACACATGGCGTAAGGCAGGAAACAAACCCCGAGCATGGCGCCAGCCCACCGCAATGTGCAGTACCTGTTTTCATTTTTATGATTTGGAAATCAGTCAGTTCTGTGGGACCTACTGCTCGACTGCTTACTTTACTACATTTGCCCTCCAAGAATTGCATTTTGTTTTTGTGTTTAAGTCGTGCTTTATGGACCCCATCACCAAGAATGGCTGTTCACCATGAACGGTAATTCTATAGTGACACATGCAAGCTCGCATGGATGTAACACTTTCATGTGACAAAATATTTTTGGAATTTTATTTATATAAATCCATAACAAAAAACACATCAGAAAATGACTGCTAACTTGACAGGCTTTTTAGAGACATTTTTGTTGGTCAGATACCATAAGAAACTGGAAAGGACATTTATATATTAAAATGTTTATAAAGGTTGTTATACATGTATATACAACAACTGTTACTGTATTTTGACCTTGTAAGGATATTATTTACAAGTTTGTACAGTGTGTAGCATTATGGCACACAAATTTGTTAGGGGTGTTGAAGATGAAAGTTGTCAAACACTTTGTAATGGTAAAGGCAGAAGAATGTTGTTTAACACAAGTAACAGATTAAGAAGAGCATCAAGTGAGTATTGTAGCCAAAATATGAATATCCCAAGGTCTGAACCAGTTATTTATGAATTTAGTCCTTCAACTGAGCGGTTTATAACAGAAACTCCTAAGAGGTCTTCAACTAACATTGACAGTTTTATATTATAATATTTTAATAATCTCAGCCAGGTGGGCATTCAAATTGGGTATTCTATTGCTTCAATAATATTTGCAGATAGACAGAGCTATGTTAACAGCAACAATTGCCCCATTTCAAATACAGAAAATATGAATCTTCAGTCATACTCATTCAGTCATCATCAGGTGCATGTAAATGTTAGGTTAAACAGCAAACCTCTGCTTTTTAGAAGGAATAACTCTGACATTTGCACAACAGTACGTGTTTTTTAAAACGAACAAAGATGAAATATAATCAATGGAGAATGTAAGAGTTTAATGCACTTTGTTATTTGTACAATTAATCCATAAATACAACTTTCAAAACTTGTGCAGACCCTGCACTATGAGGCATGATTAACGACTGTGTTACCTATAGAAGCCAGCATAAAAGGATTTATATGAGCAGTGGCACCAGTGCACAAGGCTCAGAGGCAAAGGCATGTGCCACCAAATGGTGCAAACATCTGCTGAAATAATTAAGTAAACTTCATTCATTGTGAAAAAATATAAGCAATCTTAAGTATGTATTTTTCAGTTATTATTGCCATCTGCACATCATTAGTCAGGGTAAGTACTACCAATTTGCCATTGTTGTATTGCACAGTTAAAAATGCCCTTTTTGGTGTTTTTCAGATTCATACAGAAAGGCTCCTGACTACTTGCTTTGGTCAGAAAACAGATCCAGCTTGGACACAGATCTATTGTGCTTACAAGGAAGAGAGAGAATCCGAAATGTAAAATTTCACAAAACTCAACTCAACAGGTCATCTGTCATGTATTGTTTTTTGCTAACCAGAAAACCCTATTTTAGACCAATTCAGAAGTACAATGCTGCTCTTTCTTCAAGTGATGAAGATGATGATGACTCCCTACCAAGCAGCCCTGCAAACTCAAAGATTGATTTTAATAAGAGGTGTTGTCAGTTTTAACTGTTAAGAACTAAAAGATTAACATGTTGTGTTTAATTTCTAATTGTTTTTTAACCTGGATAGTTCATAGCAATAACAGCAAGACAAAACCTGCTATGTTGTTATTTTAATCAGTGGTAAAAAAATTAGCGCTACCACTGTGATTGATGCAACTACTCTTGGGATAAACATGGGAAAATAAAATAATGGTGAAATCACTATGGAAATACACTGATCTATGCATTTTGGTAACCTTGCTTACCACTCTGCTTTGCTATCCATTAGGCATGGCACTCCTCATACTAAAGAAATTTTGCCTTTTTGTGTCTCTTAGCCAATTTGTTTGTTAATGGTCTAAAATGAATTCTGCAGCTGGTTAACACAATGTAGAATTTTTCAATCATTGTAGCCATTATGCTCAAAAAATAGATCCCTTTATCAAAAAAAAGATTCCACTATAGTTGCATCTATAGTTTGGACACTGTTGTGGACCCCACTCAAATAAAAGCATATTCATCATAACAAGTAAATCATCACAGTTTAAGGAAAAACATTCAGTTGTCTCAAAATATTCAAACTATTGGCACATAAACTTTGCTGTTATGAAAATGACTTTGCAAACTAAATATATCAACCTTTTCCCCCTTAGAGGGAATGCGAAGCCAAAGGGTATCGGTCACTAAACCTTTCTGAATCCAGTCCCGTTAAATATTAAATTTGGTAAGTGCCAAAAGTTATAGTTCTCCTATAGAGAGCACAAATATGTCCAGGAGAGACCTACCAAACAAAAGAAAAGAGAAAGTAGAGTGGTGTGGAGGTTATTAGTTAGAGTCGTATTCATTGAAGGTTACTGTAGAAAATGTTAAAGTATTTAATTCCCTTTCTTATACCAGTCTTGAACTGGAGCATAGACAGGCATTTTCTATCCCCTTTTGATAATGAATGTAATATAATACCAATTTCCTCCATAGAACATCTCTCAGCAGCATAGCAAGCAAAAATCAAAGAAAAAATCCACAGTCTGGACCGGTAAATTCCTTATTTCTAGAAATAACAGCAAAATAAACTAAAACAATTAAGCTCCACATTCCCTTTCTCAATTTCTCTAATTACAGAATAGTGTACAATTATGTGCAGTATTTTGCATATTTCAGAAAATAAATTTGTATTTCACTTCATCTAAGGCTAACAGGTTATTTTTAAAAGTTACAAGTATCTTCCAAAAATACATGTATTATTACCTCAACAAATATAATAATCTTAAACCTAAACAGTTTCTATATTCATATACCAGCTGTTTTTTTTTAAGATATTTTACCAATTAAATTGACACATTCATTTCTACTTTTGGCTTCACAGTTTAACAAGTGTCCGGAATGTGTACTGTATATATTTGCAGATAAGTCGGGACTTGATTTTACAGTATAATTTGTGGTATTTTATAATGTCAGTCGTATAAGTCAAATGTGGAAAACTCACGCTATTGCTACAAGGGACTATGATATATGCTAACACCCACCTGGGAGAGTAACCACGGAGCACACTGCCTTTTTTTCTATGTGGGTGTTTCAATGTGCTGTATCAGTGTGTGCTCCTAACCTCTCTCTCTCGCTATTGTGCATATGTGACCACATGGTAATACCTGAACTATTCCGAAGCAACATTTGCACTGATTTGTGTTTTTTATTTGTCACACCCTCATATACCTTTATTGTAAGAGCATCCCTTATCTATGATGGAGCATTTTATCAGAAGAAAATATGAAGCTGATTTTAAATTAAACATCATTGAAGTAGCAAATGAAATTGGTAACTGTGCTGCTGCAACAAAATTCAATGCGTCTGAGAAACTGATGCGAGATTTGGGGAGGCAAGAATATGTAAAAAAAAAACAAAAAAACTAATTGTCATATTTTTGAACAGGCATACAAGTCGGAGTCTCATTTTATGATCAATGTTTTGGTTTTCAAGACCCGAGTTATACGCGAGGAGTATATATGATAATTAAACCATCAAATTATAGAAAATAAAGCTAAATCCTATCATCAGCTATGTAGACATTCAAACATTAACATTCTACTTCACATTTAAGATATTCAAATTACTTGTGAACAAGGAGTGATAGGAAAACAAATAAACATCTCTCACTGTATTAAATATTTCAATTTTAATTTAAAATTACTAAAAAGTTTCTTCCATTTGAGTATGGGCAGTACTCAATGGAAAAAGGAACATACATTTATACTGAATCTGGCAACGTTTGATTGGACATCATCATTCATTCATTTTTTTAAGTTTAAATTGAAAACATTTATATTTATGTATACCTATATCAATTGCCTTTTCATTTCAAACAACACTATATACTTTCACACAATGTCTTTATATTACCCCAAACTCACTTAAATTCCTTCAAATATACTTCAGTCACAGAGATCTCTTTCACATTTCACAGTGTACATTTATACTTGTTCAAGTTTTATTATTATTATTTAGTATATACTATTTAAAGCATTTGTACACTATTTTCCTCTCATTGCTTACATTTATTTTACTTCATGCAGAAGTCTGAACCTTCATTTCCTGTTGCTGGGCAACAGTTCCAACCACTGCACCACCATATCACCCTTCAATCACCTAAGAGCAGATGGAAAGCATTTAAAACAATGTCCATTACAAATATGAACCTCACATTTAGAATCTAATAAGTCAGCTGACACACACACATACAGTAATCCCTCGCTATATCGCGCTTTGACTTTCACAGTTTCACTCTATCGCGGATTTTAAATGTAAGCACATCTAAATATATATCACAGATTTTTCGCTGGTTCGCAGATTTCTGCGGACAATGGGTCTTTTAATTTATGCTACACGCTTCCTCAGTTTGTTTGCCCTGTTGATTTCATACAAGGGACGCTATTGGCGGATGGCTTAGAAGCTACCCAATCAGAGCATGTATTACATATTAACTAAAACTCCTCAATCCTAAAAGATATGCATCCCACGCGGAGTTTGATTGTTTGCATGTCTCTGCCTCTTTCACCCTCTCTAACATTCCCTGCGCCTGACGGAGGGGGTGTGAGCAGAGGTGCTGTTTGCTTAAAAGATACTGACGCTCCTCTAAAAAAATGCAGCTTTATTGCGGTGCTCGGCATATTTAAAAGCACAAAAGCACACATATTGATTTTTTGATTGTTGCTTTAATCTCGCTCTCTCTCTCTGACGTTCTCTGCGCCTGACGGAGGAGATGTGAGCAGAGGGGCTGTTTGCACAGAGACTGTTTGCTTAGAAGATACTGACGCTCCTCTAAAAATGCCGCGGCAAACTTAAAACCACAAGTATTGATTTTTTGATTGTTTGCTTTTTCTTTGCGAGCGCTCTCTCTCTCTCTCCCTCTGAAATTCTCTGCTCCTGAAGAGAAGAAGATCTATTTGCATTCTTTTAATTGTGAGAAAGAACTGTCATCTCTGTCTTGTCATGGAGGACAGTTTAAACTTTGACTAAAGGGTGTTATTTCATGTCTAGAGGGCTCTAATAATGTTAACAGTGTGGGAGAGTTTATAAGGGCTTAAAATATATAAAAATAACTACACAAACATATGGTTTCTACTTCGCGGATTTTCGTCTATCGCGGGGGGTTCTGGAACGCAACCCCCGCGATCGAGGAGGGATTACTGTATACCAGCAGCATTTTATCCTTGAAAGAAATTGTCTCCTTTACATTTTATGATTATCAAAGGACATGTTTCCCTAAGACTTGATCAGGGTCTGAAGGAAAGATGTTTTATACATATAAATATTTTTATATGCAAAGTGGAGACGTTTTCATTTTATCACATATTACACATTTTCTTTTCTTTTTTTTATTAATTTTATTGTAATCATTCCATACAAATCCATCAATTTTTACAAAAAATAGGATTGAGAACAAGTCAACCCCCACCCCTGAGAGAGAGAGCATGGCCAATGGGGTAAAACTTAAGGCTTGTAAACGTACCTAAATTGATGAGTTTGATAGGCCAATAGAGATGAATGGAGAAGAAAAACAAATGTGGAGATAATTCCTTCCTCTGTGCTTTAAGATATTATTCTAAAATATTATTGATTAGATCCTGCCATGTTTTGAAAAAAATCTGTACAGATCCTCTAACTGGGTATTTGATTTTTTCCAATTTCAAATAGTATAACACATTGGTTTCCCAATGACTTAAAAGAGGAGAGTTAGGATTCTTCCAGTTTAGCAAAATAAGTCTGCATGCCAAAAGTGTAGTGAATGCAATCACAGTTTGTTTGTCCTTCTCCACTTTAAACCCATCTGGAAGAACACCAAACACAGCTGTTAATGGGTTAGGAGGTATTGTGACACCAAGGCTGTCTGAAAGGTAATTAAAAATTTTGGTCCAGAATGATGTTAATTTGGTGCAGGCCCAAAACATGTGACCCAATGAGGCTGGGACTTGATTGCAGCGTTCGCAGGTTGGATCCTGCCCTGGAAACATTTTAGAGAGTTTTAGGCGAGACAGATGTGCTCAATATATAATTTTGAGTTGAATAATTGTATGCTTTGTGCATGTGGAGCTCGAGTGAATTCTTTGCATTGCTATTTTCCACTCCTTTTCTGATATATTGATTAAGAGATCTTTTTCCTAGTGTCCTCCTGGATCTTTGAAAGGAAGGGACTGTAAAATAATTTTATATATTGCAGAAATGGTGTCTAAGTCCTTGAAATTGAGCAATATTTTTTCCAGCATTGACAAAGGTGCAAGATGAGGAAAATCGGGCAGGTTCTGTTTAACAAAGTTCCTAATTTGAAGATAGTGAAAGAAATGTGTAGCTAGAAAGTTACATTTGGAATGTAATTGTGCATAGGATGCAAAGACATTGTCTATATAAAGATCTCTAAGCAAGTTAATCCCAATTTTTTTCCAAATATTAAAAACTGC
This sequence comes from Polypterus senegalus, assembly GCF_016835505.1. Lineage (NCBI taxonomy): Eukaryota > Metazoa > Chordata > Cladistia > Polypteriformes > Polypteridae > Polypterus > Polypterus senegalus. The sequence goes on along the minus strand of NC_053169.1, from coordinate 63,875,276 downwards.
AAATGTTTGCGAAGGTTGAAAGAGGTGGTTCTCTTGCAGAGTTGCCACAGATAAAAGCTTCTCCATCTTAAAATGCTTTCTACATTGGTTCCATATTCTGAGTGAGTGAAGCACAATTGAGTTATCAGTATATTGCCGATAGCTTGAATTTATTGGGGCACAAAGCAGGGAATATAAAGAAGTACTGCAGGATTTTACTTCTATTGTGGATCAGACCTGTATATATTCATCTCTTTGTGTCCAGGTTTATGTAGCTTGTATGTTTGCGGCCCAGTAATAAAACTGAAAGTTGGGTAGAGCCATGCCACCTTCTGCCTTAGATCTTTGTAGGGTTGCTCTTTGGATATGTGGATGTTTTGAGTTCCAAATAAAGGAGGTTATTGTTGAATGTAATTGCTTAAAAAATTATTTATTGATGTATATTGGGATGTTTTGAAATGAAAAAAGAAGCTTAGGAAGAATATTCATCTTAACAACGTTAATTCTTCCAGCTAGAGTGAGATCCAGCTTGAGTGACCATCTATGCAAGTCTTGCTTAATTTTTTTTCCAGGCAGATGGCAAAATTTTGTTGATAAATATAGATAGATAGATACTTTATTAATCCCAATGGGAAATTCACATAATCCAGCAGCAGTATAATGATACAAAAATATTAAATTAAAGAGTAATAAAAAATGCATGTAAAAACAGACAATAACTTTGAATAATGTTAGCATTTACTCCCCCGGGTGGAATTGAAGAGTCACATAGTGTGGGGTAGGAACGATCTCCTCAGTCTGTCAGTAGAGCAAGACAGTGACAAAATTCTGTCACTGAAGCTACTCCTCTGCCTGGGGATGACACTGTTAAGTGGATACAGTGGATTCTTCATGACTGACAGGAGTTTGTTTAGTGCCCGTCGCTCTGCTACAGATGTTAAACTCTCCAGCTTTATTCCTTTTTAACAAGTTTGTCCATGTGTGAGACGTCCTTCTTCTTTATGCTGCCTCCCCAGCACACCACCGCATAGAAGAGGGCACCCGCCACAACTGTCTGGTAGAACATCTACAGCATCTTATTGCAGATGTTGAGGGATACCAACCTTCTAAGAAAGTATAGTCGGCTCTGACCTTTCTTACACAGAGCATCAGTATTAGCAGTCCAGTCCAATTTGTCATCCAGCTACACTCCCAGGTATTTATAGGTCTGTACCCTCTGCACACAGTCTCCTCTGATGATCACGGGGTCCATGAGGGGCCTGGGGCTCCTAAAATCCCCCACCAGTTCCTTGGTCTTGCTGGTGTTCAGGTGTAAGTGGTTTGAGTCACACCATTTAACAAAGTCATTGATTAGCTTCCTGTACTCCTCCTCCTGCCCACTCCTGATGCAGCCCACAATAGCAGTGTCATCAGCAAACTTTTGCACGTGGCAGGACTCCAAATCGTATTGGAAGTATGATGTATATAGGCTGAACAGGACCAGAGAAAGTACAGTCCCCTGCGGTGCTCCTGTGTTGCTGACCACAATGTCAGACCTGCATTCCCAAGACGCACATATTGAGGTCTGTCTGTAAGTTAGTCCACAATCCATGCCACCAGGTGTGAGTCTACTCCCATCTCAGTCAACTTGTCCCTAAGGAGCAGAGGTTGGATGGTGTTGAAGGCACTAGAGAATGTCCAAAAACATAATTCTTACAGCACCACTGCCTCTGTCCAGGTGGGAGAGGGATCGGTGTAGCATATAGATGATGAAATCCTCCACTCCCTCCTTCTCCTGGTATGCGAACTGCAGAGGGTCAAGGACGTGGCGGACCTGTGGCCTCAGGTGGTGAAGCAGCAGCCGCTCCATGGTCTTCATCACATGTGACGTCAGAGCAACAGGCCGGAAGTCATTTAGCTCACTAGGACGTGATATCTTTGGGACTGGGGTGATACAAGATGTTTTCCAAAGCCTCGGGACTCTCCCTTGTTCCAGACGCAGGTTGAAGATGCGCTGTAGTGGACTCCCCAGTTCCAATGCACAGGCCTTCAGTAGTTGTGGCGATACACCATCTGGACTCGCTGCTTTGCTGGCAAAAAGTCTCCCCAGCTTTCTGCTCACCTGTGCTGCTGTAATTGTGGGTGGGGATGTCTCTCCTATGCTGGTATCAGCAGAAGGATGGTTGGAGGATGAAGTACTCCGAGGTGAGAGTGGGTTAGGGTAGTCAAACCTGTTAAAGAAGTTGTTCATTTGGTTTGGTCTCTCCACTTCTCTCTCGATGGTGGCACACCGCTTCGAGCTGCAGCCAGTGATGATCTTCATCCCATCCCACACTTCCTTCACGCTGTTATTCTGCAATTTCTGCTCCAGCTTTTTAAAGAGCTTTATGTTTACTTGTGATGTTTACCCCTAGGTATTTAAACTGCTCTGCAATGTTAAAAGGTAGGGTGTCTAATCTAATATTATATGCTTGAGAGTTCACTGGAAAGAGTACACTTTTATTCAGATTAATTCTGAGACCAGAGATCTTTTAAAATTCTGTAAGTGCTGTTAAGACTTCGGGCACAGAATTTTGTGGGTCTGATATATACAGTACCATATCATCTGCATATAGAGAAATTTTCTGTTCCAGTCCTTCTCTGATAATCCCCTTTACCTGATCAGCATTTCGACAGTGAACCACCAGTGGTTCAATGGCGATTGCAAATAGCAGTGGTGACAAGGGGCATCCTTGTCTGATACCACATTCTAGTTTAAAGTAGTCTGAACAAATGTTGTTAATACAAACTGAGGCTTCTGGATTGGTATACAGTAGTTTGATCCATGCACTAATGTTCAGGCCAAACCCAAATTTCTCTAATGTAGTGAAAAGGTATTTCCATTAAGTCATGTCAAATGCTTTTTCTGCATCCAATGATAATAGTATTTCTGGGGTGTTTGACTTAGTTGGTGAGTATATTATATTAAAGAGGCGTCGAAGATTGGAAGATAAGTGTCAACCCTTGATAAATCCAGTTTGATCTTGTGATATTACTGAAGGTAGCACTTTCTCCATCCTGCTAGCTGTGATTTTTGAGAGTATCTTAACGTCATTATTCAAAAGTGAAATTGGTCTGTATGATGCACATTGTAATAAGTCCTTATTTTGTTTAGGAAAGACGGTGATTAATGCTTGGCGAAAAGTTTGAGGTAGAATTTGATTGTCTCCAGCTTCTGTAAATGTTGCTAATAGTAGGGGAGCTAGCTGAGTGGAGAATTTGTTATAAAATTCTGCAGGGTAGCCATCAGGGCCTGCTGCTTTCCCGCATTGAAGTGACTTTATAGCATCTAGTAATTCTGATAGTGCCAGAGGTTTATCCAGGTCCTCCGCACTGAGAATATCTATTTGTGGTTTCTGTAATGTATCCAGAAATGTATTAGATTGTGTGTTGTCTTCTTTAAACTCAGTAGAATGTAAAGGTTTATAGTAGTCTCTAAATGTGTGCATTATATTTTTATGGTCGATGATTTTCGTCTCCATTCTTGTTGGTGATTACTGGGATTGCGTTGCGAACTTCTTGTTTGTGTATTTGTTGAGCTAAAAGCTTATTAGCTTTCTCTCTGTGTTCATAGTAATGATGTCTGGATTTATATATTAGTTGTTCAGTTTCTTTCTTGTTAGGAGATTGAGTTCTGAATGTAGAGCCTGCCTTTTCCTATGTAGAGCCTCGCTTGGAAGCCTGGCATGTTCTGCATCTATTCTAGTAATTTCACTTTTTAGCTCTGATACTTTCTTGGCTTGTAATTTATTTCTGTGGGAAAGATATGAAATAATCTGTCCTCTTAAGAAGGCCTTTAGAGTTTATAATTTTATGAATGTTCACATTGGGAATGGATGCAAATAAATTTTGTATGAATTCCTTATCATCGACATTAGGTGCATAAACATTTATCAAAATCATTTTACAGTTAAATAAGTCGCCCATGACCACATCTGATGCTACAAATGAGACTGTTGTATGTATGAGAATTCCCACACCTCTAGTTTTTTTTGCAAACCTAGAATGGAACATTTGGCCAGTCCAGTCCTTTTGCAACTGATCCTTGCTTAGTAAGTGGGTCTCCTGTAAAAATACTATTTTAGCGTTTAAACCTGTTAGGTGTGAGAATACTTTCTTTCTCATATTACACATTTTCTAAAACTCACATTTCAACCCAAATTAACTCAAGACTCTGGAAATTTATTAAGATATTTCTAAATGTATGTGTACAATATATCTTTAGCAGACACTCTGCACACTCAACTTAATATTCATACAATTCAGACAAAGAAGTCCCATTCATAAGTCCTTTCCATTTCTCTTACTTTCTAGCTGCACTCTCCTTGCATGCACAACTTTGCAGCACGTTCAGATTTGACTATTTTAAAAGTTTTTATTTTAACCAATCTCCCTCATTATAATGTGTTAATAGGATCTTCTTTCTCACTGTTAAACAGTGTGTGCGTCAAACTGGTGTGTGTCTGTGGCACCAAATCCTAATCCTCGATAAGAAGGATGAGGCAGGCCAGAATTAAGGTAGGAAGAACTCAATTAACTGCTTAACGTAGCAAAGGAAAGAATAGTTGCAATGGCTTTTGTATGTTTATTTGCAGACAAATATTTATGTGTAGTTTCAGAAACAGAACAAATACAATAACATAAAATAACTCACAAAATAAAGGCTCAGAGAATGCTAAACAGGTAATGCCCAAAAAGGTCAGTAGATGGCAGCGAAATTAACACAGCGCTATGACGTGCTTTCATTGACAAGAGGTACTAAATAAAACTTACGAAATACGTTAGCACTGTACAGATTCAGACAAATCAATACTTAAGCAACTATTACCAAATCTGTTTTCTTGAAGCTCTTATATATTAATAAAGAAGCAGCATTTCTGAATGTACTTATACAGTTTTGAACGTTAAACTGAACACACTTTGACATAAAGGGTTGTCTGAACTTGTTAGTAAAACTACGTTACGAGCTTTACCATTAGTTGCAGAAAATTATTTCTAATAAGATAAACAGCAAAGCGTGACTTACATCAAACAGACGCACACAAAGTCCACAAACAATGGAATAAATGCGAGTGTGTGCAGACTCCTGAAAGTACAGCGTTTTCCACGTATCAGATACAGAAAAAAACACATGCGCACGCTCACGCATACATAACCTGTGATGCAATGACGCAACAAACAGCGTGCTCTGACTTTTGTACAGCCGCCTCCAAATTTGAGTAATAAATTTGAAGCAATTCAATAGGTCCGTGTCATTTGTCTGGCATTTCCGGCAGTTCTATAAGCTTGCTCACTGGGCGAGTATAAATATGATCCTTCACCTGATATATGTCTGTTGCTCTCCGTGCCACTTGTAATACCTGTGCTTTCCTTTCCAGCCAGTCAACAAAGACAATGAGTGTATAAGTTTGGCTACTTCCACTCTGTATGATGCCCCGTGTTACACAATGTTCTGCAAAGGCATCTCTATAATTTGGTGGCAATTTTGTAAGCAGCCTATGTACATGGGATCCTCACTGAAGCTCAATGTTAGCGGCACCACCTAATGAGCTCAGAAAACCCACTAGTGTACTAACTGACAGTGCAAAGTCCTCAATGCCTTTAGCAGCCCCTGATCTTACTGCAGGAGCATTCAAAATGGTACCCAATTCTGCTTGAATTAATTGTCGTGGTTGACCATATATCTGTTGTAGGGCATTCATTGCACTGGTATATGGTTTAGGATCATGCAAATATCTCTTAGCAACCTGCAGTGCAGGGGGGAACTCAAGGTGATCAAGCAATACCTGATATTTGCAGTCTTCTGTAAGATGAGGATGAGGTCCCAGAAGGCTGTCTAATCCTTTTTTCAATAACATAAAGTCAGTTTCTTTACCTGAGCAGAATGTAGGGAGATTGGGTTTGGGAATGCCAAATGATGACACAATAGCCATTTGCATTAAGCTTTGTAAATTAGAATCCAGTACAGGCTGATTAAATGCCTTAACTTGTCCTTGTCCTCGTGGAGGCTCAGATACCTGTTGTGGATACTGCGTGGAGGACAGAGGCACATAAGACTGTTCTAGATGAGGTATAGAGTAAACTGGTTGCTGTAATTGTTGCCATTGCCTTGGGGCTGAAGGGGGAATACAGTAAGACTCAAATTTTGGCTGGTGAAGAAATGGTTACCAGAGGGGCTGGTGATGACCACTTGTAGAAACTTGTTTGCGAGGGGTCTGCATGTTTGAGAAGCATTGTGATAACTCTTCAACTGATTCGTGGAGAGGGGTAGCGAGCTGTATATGAGGACTTCTGGGTTCAAGCAAAGGCATGCTGGAGCTACGCTGAATGTGAGATTGTGGTTGTGGGCACTTCATAGGTGGAAAGGTCCCTGCTTGTTGATTGATGGATTGTCTTTTTGGAGATAATGTCCTGGCACAAGAGATTGCTGCAGAATCCATCATGTCCTGAAGCTCCTCCATCTGCAGATGAAGATCCTTCCATCGTTCCTACATGTATTGCCATTGAGTATTCACTAAATCCCTAAATTCAGCTGTTTCATAATCATTCCTGGGATTGTAACCGAGTATCTAGTCCTCCAGATGTCCTGGGATGCGGCGGGTCCAGCTTGGATGGGAATTACGTGTTAGTTGCTCCTCCCCTGTCTTTCTGGATGCTGCCATGGATGCTGGTACACACAAGTTTCCGGCTCGAAGACCACTTGTTAAACAGTGTGTGCATCGAACTGGTGTGTGTCTGTGGCACCAAATCCTAATCCTCGATAAGAAGGATGAGGCAGACCAAAATCAAGGTTGGAAGAACTCAATTAACTGCTGAACGTTGCAAAGGAAAGAATAGTTGCAATGGCTTTGTAGAACGTAATGTTTATTTGCAGACAAATATTTATGTGTGGTTTCTGAAACAGAACAAATACAATAACATAAAATGACTCACAAAATAAAGGCTCAGAGAATGCTAAACAGGTAATGCACAAAAAAGTCAGTAGATGGCAGCAAAAATTAACACAGCGCTATGACGTGCTTTCATTGACAAAAGGTACTAAATAAAACTTACGAAATACGTTAGCACTGTACCAACTCAGACAAATAAATACTTAAGCAACTATTACCAAGTCTGTTTTCTTGAAGCTCATATCTATACTAATAAAAGGCAAAGCCCTCACTGACTCACTCACTCACTCACCCTTACCCATAATCACTGTTGTGGGGCATCCAGTAAATTTAGTCTTGATACAAACCATAAATTAATTGATAACCAAAAAATAAGGTGTATAATTAGACCAAGGGATAAAACCAGACACTCCACCAGGGGCATCTGTAATAGAAATTTAATTCAAATTAAAACAAAAAATATATCAGCAGTTCAGAAAGAACCATGCAGTTTTAAATGCTGTTTATTGAACATTCCCTCTCTTGGCACTAAAGCTGTTTTGGTAAATGATATCATATTAAGTACAAAATCTGATCTGTGTCTTCTTACTGAAACCTGGCTTAGTAAATGTGACACTGTTCCCCTAGCAGAGGCGTCACCAGATGGATACTCGTTCCTTCATAAGTCTAGAGATTCTGGTCGAGGAGGAGGCCTTGGAATAATTCATTGTAACAAAATGCAAATCACTCCTAAAAATTTAGGCAACTTTACATCCTTTGAGGCATTCATTTTAAATATTAAAACAGATTCCAACACAATTATAGTGCTAGTCTACAGACCACCAGGGCCATATTCATTGTTCATGACTGAATTTAGCAACCTTCTGTCTGATTTGGCTATAAATTATGATCACATAGTTCTGATGGGGGATTTTAATGTACACATTGATGTGGAAACTGACACTTTTAGCAAATGTTTTACTTATTTGTTAAATTCAGTAGGATTTTGTCAGATTGTCAAAGGTCCAACTCATAATCATAACCATACATTAGATTTAATTATAACTTACAAAGTTGAAATTCAAAATTTAAATATTACTCCATTAAATGTAGTTATTTCCGATCACTTCTTAATTACATTTGATTTAGTTCTGCCCATGCCAGCGCACTCGCAGATTAAAACAAAGACAGTGCGACATCTAGATTGTAATTCTGCTTCAAAATTTATAGATACCTTGAGTAAGTCGAGTGTAATTGTGGAAAACCATTTAGATCAGTTAACATCAAATGTAAACGTGGAAAACAATTTAGATCAGCTAATATCACATTATAATGTGACCTTGAGAGATGCTCTGGACACAGTGGCTCCCCTAAAACAAAAGTGATCAAAGCACATAGAAACTCTCCCTGGTTTAATGAAAATACTCGAGCTCTTAAATTAGAGTGTGAAAACTGGAGCAGATGGAGAACAACAAAGCTACATGTCTTTCAAATTGCATGGACAGAGAGTGTAAATAAATATAAAAAAGCCCTCTTTAAAGCTCGCTCAGAATACTATTCTACATTAATAGATAGCAATAATAAAAATCCTAGGGTACTTTTAGAGCAGTGGCTAAATTAACAAATGGGAATTCAGATCAACAGTGCAAAATACCAACAGATATTAGCAGTACAGACTTTATGAACTTCTTCAATGAGAAAATTAAAAATATAAGATCCCAGATCTCAGCATCACAGTACAAACCAAATACTAGCTTAGCAGACCCTGCACATTGCATTCAGCACTTTAATAATTTTAATCCTGTAACTCACCAGGAAGTCTTAACTTTAATTACTAAAATGAAGCCCACTACTTGTTCCCTAGATCCAGTGCCAACAAAACTAGTAAAAGTGCAATGGATGTTCTTGCAGCCTATTCTAACCATTATCAATAGTTCATTACTGCATGGCACGTACCTGATGCACTAAAAGTGTCAGTCATTAAACCTTTACTTAAAAAGTCAGACCTAGACCCACACATACTAAATAACTATAGGCCTATTTCAAATTTACCATTTCTCTCTAAAATACTAGAAAAGTAGTCGCCAGTCAGCTTCAGTCACACCTTACGCATTACAATTTATTTGAGAAATTCCAGTCTGGCTTTCGCACTGGTCATAGTACAGAAACGCACTAACACGGGTTGTAAATGACATTCTGATATCCTCTGATGAAGGAAATTCCACTGTAATTATGTTGTTGGACTTAAGTGCAGCATTTGACACCATTGACCATTCTATTTTACTGCACAGGCTAGAAAACGATGTTGGGCTTACAGGCCCGTGCTCGCTTGGTTCAGTTCTTATTTATCAAATCGATTCCAGTATGTACAGAAATGTGCAGACAGTACTCCATCATTATACACAGAAGTTCAATATGGTGTCCCAGGGCTCAGTACTGGGACCTTTACTGTTTTCACTTTACATGCTTCCACTGGGATCTCTCATTAGGAAACATAATGTTAATTTTCACTCGTATGCAGATGACACCCAGTTATACCTTTCATTTAAATCAAATGAAGTTTCTCCGATGTTGTCTTTAATTAGTTGTGTTAGTGAATTAAAGGAATGGATGAATGAGAACTACTTGTCTTTAAATACAGATAAAACAGAGATGTTAATTGTTGGAGGGAATGACGCTGATCACAGCAATATTTTGTCGTCATTTAACTCAGTTGGAATCCCAATTAATTTTACTGAATCAGCCCGCAATCTAGGAGTTATCTTTGACTCTAGAATGTCATTTAAAGCACATATTACAAAGTCGTCCAAAACATGGTTTTTCCATCTTAAAAATGTTAGGAAATTAAGGCGCTTTCTAAATAAACAGGATTGTGAGAAATTAATTCATGCATTTATCTCTAGTAGGATTGACTACTGCAATGCGGTGTTCACTGGCTGTTCAAACTGTTCTCTATACAGCCTCCAGTTAATCCAAAATGCGCTGCAAGAATTATTACAAGAACAAGAAAATATGAACACATAACCCAGTTCTTAAATCTTTACACTGGCTCCCAGTTAAGTTTAGGGCAGATTTCAAAATCCTCCTTTTAACATATAAAGCATTAAATGGCCAAGGTCCGCTTACTTGTCTGAACTTATCATGACTTACAAACCTGAGCACATTAAGATCTCAAGATGCCGGTCTGCTTAGGATTCCAAGGATTAATAAAATAACAGTGGGAGGTCGAGCTTTTAGTTACAGGGCCCCTAAACTGTGGAATGGTCTTCCTGCTTCCATAAGAGATGCCCCTTCAGTCTCAGCCTTTAAATCCCGGCTGAAGACTCACTACTTCAGTTTAGCATATCCTGACTAGAGCTGCTGATTAACTGTACATACTGCATCTCTGTTGTTAGTCATTAGCACTATAACATAAGTAACATGATAATTATATTTGAATACTAACCCTCACCTATTCTGTTTCTTTCTCGGTACCCAAATGTGGCATTGGTGCCACGGCCCACCTGCCAAGTTGTTTGCCTGCCTATGGTAAAGTCATCCCTGATGGAGGATCACAGGAATCATGGGAAAGAGGGGTCCTTTCATCGGAGCAACGTTTCAGCCGTGGCATGGCCAAATGGGGAGGCAGCTAGATGGATGAGGTCTCCAGGACTCTAAAAATATCCAAACCTAATTATGTCATATCATCTACTGTTAAACCGTACTTCTAAAATTTTTATTATTATGCTGTCTTAAGGAATTGTTCTGTTCTGTGTATTGTATTGCATTGACCCCCTACTTTTGACACCCACTGCACGCCCAACCTACCTGGAAAGGGGTCTCTCTTTGAACTGCCTTTCCCGAGGTTTCTTCCATTTTTCCTACAAGGTTTTATTGGGAGTTTTTCCTTGTCTTCTCAGAGAGTCGAGGCTGGGGGCTGTCAAAAGGCAGGGCCTGTTAAAGCCCATTGCGGCACTTCCTGTGTGATTTTGGGCTAAACAAAAATAAACTGTATTGTATTGTATTGTACTCACTGACTCACTCACTCACTCACTCATCACTAATTCTCCAACTTCCTGTGTGGGTGGAAGGCTGAAATTTGGCAGGCTCATTCCTTACAGCTTACTTACAAAAGTTGGGCAGGTTTAATTTCGAAATTCTATGCGTAATGGTCATAACTGGAACCTATTTTTCTCCATATAATGTAATGGAGTTGAGCTCGATGGCCATGGTTGGCGGAGTTTCGTGTGACATCATCACGCCTCCCACGTAATCATGTGAACTGACTGTCAATGCAATACGTAGAAAACAAGAAAGAGCTCCAAAAAGCGCCGAAGAATAAATGCATTATACAATTGAGAAGGCAGCGAAACAATAAGAAGTGAGCGAGTCACGCATGCAACCATATTCATGAGTGCAGCTACTTCGAAAACAAAGCACGGTGTAAACCTAAAGTTTAAATTAAGTTCCTAGACAGGCTGCCGCTGGCGTTTGTCATGCCCACGGCTAATGCGGGATACAAGTTTATTTAGAGGACGCAGGATATAAACGAGAGTTTTGATCACTTTGTAAATAAGTTAAAATTGCTCGTGAAGGGCTGTGCTTATGCAAATTCCGAGAGACTGTCTTTGTGGGGGGATTGACAGTTAAGGCGGGTGGGAGAGTCATGTCATCATCTCCCCTCCCATTCACCTCATTTCACTGTAAGCTGAGCTCCGCATCTAACGCATCAACTTTGTGACGCTGCCACCAAATACTCACAGAAAAATTCACAAGTTAATACACACGCTGTCTCTAGAGTTTCTCCACACTCTGGTTCCTCCAGGCACTACTTAAAAAAGGTTACATTGACAATCGTCTTACGTTATTTTTAAAATGTTTCCTTTTCTTAGCACAAGCACAGCTGAGAAGCTTCGATGCATGTGCTCCATAACTCGTTAAAAAATAACGCATTTAATCACACTTTGCATTCCAAGCAAATGGGAACTTCTGTCAATGCATGATTTCCTGGTACACCGATTACATTGATGCACACATCAGAGCTACAAAAATGTAACAGTCGTAAGAAAGCGCGTTGCTACGGCTGATTGGAGGAAAATTTAATTTCAAAAGACTACCCGACAGAAGCGTTGATAAAAGCATGGTTTTTTGTGCACATATATATATATATATATATATATATATATATATATATATATATATATATATATATATATATATATATATATATGTGGATGTATATGTGTATATATATATATATGTGTCTATGTATAAATGTTTATATGTGTGTGTGTCTGTGTGTATATATATGACAGCAACACTCATATCAGTGACAAAACAATTACATTAACAATCATGTTACGTTATTTTTAAAATGTTTCCTTTTCTTTTTCATAACTTCTTTAACACACTACTTCTCCGCTGCAAAGCGTGGGTATTCTGCTAGTATATTAATAAAGAAGCAACATTTCTGAATGTACTTATACAGATTTGAACGTTAAACTGAACACACTTTGACATAAAGGGTTGTCTGAACTTGTTAGTAAAACTACGTTACGAGCTTCACCATTACTTGCAGAAAATTATTTCTAATAAAATAAACAGCAAAGCGTGACTTACATCAAACAGATGCACACAAAGTCAACAAACAATGGAATATATGCGAGTGCGTGCAGACTCCTGAAAGTACATCGTTTTCCGCGTATCAGATACAGAAAACAACACGTGTGCACGCTCACGCATATATAACCTGTGAGTGTGATGACGCAACAAACAGCGTGCTCTGACTTTTGTACACTCACCCTCCTTCCTACTTCATCATCAGACCACTTTCTCTCACATTTGGAACACTTGTTGTTGCCATTGAAAACACCAGTCAAAAAAAGACACATTCTCCTGTACAACATCTTCACTTCCTAAACCTTCTTTCAGCAACCAGCCATTACACTGTTTCCTAAATTTAAGACCTGTCCTCTGTTCTACATATTTATTATCAGCCTTAAGACTTTTCAGCCCTACGATCCCAATTTACACATGCAGTCTCTCAGTCACAATAATTACACCATTTATTTTCTTTCAATTCGCTGCGCACTAAGACGTCTATTCACTTACAGAGAAAACAAACCTTACAAATCTATACTATGTGTGTAAAGCGTCCTTCACCTAAAACTACTTGAAGTGACTCCAAGAGCCACTCGAACCGAAGACCAGAAGTCTCCAAGAGTTCATCCTATCCCTATTTTAATGACCAATTCCTTTTCTTAATAGAACTTTCAGCTAGCTGTTTTGCTCTATACTGAGACTTTTTGCCAAATCCAGAGTGAGATCTGGTTGAATCCCCCAGAACATCCTGTGGATGGCAACTATTCTCTACTAACTGGCATCCTCCGATGCGTCCCAGTGAATCTCTGAGATGACATATCGTCTTTCTAGCGGGCAAAAGGCACTAACAAAATTCTTTTTTACTTTTAATTAACATGACAACACTAAAATCTAACCCTAATTCTAAACGAGTATAATAGGTATAACACAGTCTCAAAGCACTAATCAAAGCAACCAACCCTTTTTCTGGTACCACCACTCCTTCCAGGCAACCTCGTCCTCTTCCTCTTGATTCTGGCCCCCAGTGGTGGATGCTGGCCCTTTTTATAGCCCACCCAGAAGTGCTTCAGGTGCTTGATCACCTGCCTCTGATTGCACCTCCGTGCGGGGCTGCAGAGTTGTCCAGCTGGGCTGTGGAATCCATGCAGCACCCCCTGGCGGCCACCCCTACTCCCAACCAGGCTGTTGATGACTCCATCTCCCATGGAGCCCTGCAGGATGTTGAGGTATCACTACCGGCCAGGCAGGCTGCCACCAAGCATCCTGGGGGAAGTATTGAGTTGCCCATGGTTGCTCCCCCGGTACATATGCTGCAGGGTCGTTGCGGCCAGGCATGGGACCCAGCCTTCCGCAACACACTCTTTAATTTAGTATTGTTTTTATCAGTATGCTGCTGAAGTATGTGAATTTTCCCTTGGGGTTAATAAAGTATCTATCTATCTATCTATCTATCTATCTATCTATCTATCTATCTATCTATCTATCTATCTATCTATCTATCTATCTATCTATCTCTCAGTCATCCTTCAGTACATTTTGTATATTACATCAACCTTTCTTCTGGTACATTATTAACTTGACCATCTCAGTATTTTTCCTAAACCAATTCTTATATTTAAGTGTACATTGTGTTGTTCACTTGACCTTTATCTGGTTTCCTGGTGTGCCTGAACAGGTTTCTCACATTAAGCCTTTATGCTATTTCTTTAAGATGAATGCTATATTACCCTAAAATTATTCTTCCACATCACTGCAAGCCAGGTGGATGTGAACATCAAATCATTTCTCTAATTGAAATACATAAAGAAGGAATCAAAAGCAATCCAGTATATCCATTTTAATCAAGAAGACAGAATATTCCCAGGTTTCTAGAACTCCACAATGTAAAGAAAAAAATATTCAAAAATCGGGCATCAAGCAGGAGAGGGAAATCAAAACAAAGTTTCTTCCAGTGAGTCACACAATGATTCAAATCAGTTGTGCCTGAGGCTGCGAATTCATACAAGACAAAGTCCATAAAAATAATTCCAAATGCAATACAGAGAAAAGCCAAGCAAAATGACACCTTTTATTGGCTAACTAATAGTAATAATAGTTAATAGCCAATAAAAGGTGTCATTTTGCTTGGCTTTTCTCTACATTCATAATGGCTAACACGGTACAACAACCTAGTACTACAAATGCAATACAAAAAGTATTCAAGTCCATCCATGAATTATACATACAGTAAGAAAAAATGAAAGAAACGAAAAAAGGGAAAGGTTAACACAAATTTTAACAAAAGTGTTGCTAACAGGATTGGCAGCAATATGCATGTGCTAGTATTTCCTCCCTATCCCCAAGTAAGATCAATGGGCATATCTCCACATCTGAAGGTAGAACTTCTAATACAGTTTGTGCAGTTTTATGTGGCTGTGGTGAGGGAGTATATGGATATGCTAGCAGAGTGTCATAATTTGGTAAAAACACCTGTTATATCAGATTCTTTTGAAAAACATGGCTGGTGACTCTAGAGTATATTGATATAGATGATCATAGATCCTGGTTATGGTGGCATTCAGTCTAGGGCTGGTTTCTGCTCCACTTTGTTTCTTCCTACTCTCATAAAAAAGAATACAGATTCAAAAAGCTATGTTCACATTAATTTTAATATAACTTGGTTGTTGAAAGGAGGAACTGAAATTGTACAGGACACAATTGCAGCAAGGCAGAATGTCTCAGTGCAATGTGCAAAGCATAAAAAACAGACTGGGTTTTATAGTTTTTCTACTATTAATCTAGATCAGCAGTAATAGAACTGAAAACAGATTTGGAAAAGTTGCTAGCCTATACTGCTGTATGCTTTGATAATAGATACAGTGGGTTCAGGAAGTATTCAGACTTCTTCACTTTCTGCACAGTTTGTTGTAGATTTAATTTTAAATGGAAAACACACAGTCCACTCTAAAAGTCTGTCAAAAACAGAACTGGAGGATACAACCTTTAGTGGTGTAGAGTCCAGTTTGCGCACTGTGTTACCCCAACACTTAATCGTTCGACTGTCCATGGATGCACTCTGTTCACCGGACACTCGTTTCACAACAGAAGTTTTGTCAAAATCGTGGAATCCCTGTCAGCATCTCTTTGTCGCTCCTTTTTATCCACTCTGGGCTCCTTGTGTTGCTGTGATATAGGCACGCCTTATTTCTCGTCTGCCAGCTTTGCTCGGTCCTTTCATGCGGCTTCCGTCTCTCGCTGGACCCACAACTGGCGTCTCCTTGTGGAGCTGTGTCTTCCTCCCTGGAAGTAAGTGTTGCCGTGCTTGTGCCTCACGTCGTGCCAGCCACGTACCCTTGTCTGTCTGTGAGCCCCTGTGCTCTGTCCGAGTGTCTTGGCAGCATTCTCAGTGGACTGTCCCCTTCTTTTGCCTTCTCCTGGCCAGAGATTAAATCTCCTTCAGTCCCTGCAGTTATCAGTTCTGGACGACCAGATGAAACAATGGCACATCTAAATTTCCTGGGTTTAACAAATAATGAAAACACAAGTTAACAAAATGTATGGTTACTAACCATTAATGAGTATAGATCTGCTGTTTAGAAACCAATATTGTCCAACATGTTAATTGCCAAGTCAGGTAAATACAGAAATCCTCCAAGGAAGGAGCAGTTCTGTTATCATGACTTTGAATTCTTTGTAATATCAACCAGCCAAAAAAACTTCAGAGTGGTGACTCTTTTCCAAGACAGTAAATACCGATATCCTGTAGATAGCCATCACAATAATCAGTTACAGATTAACCCAGGAAATTTGCCTTTAACTTCTTGCCTCATTTCAAACAATGGGTGCCTATTGCCTGTTCATCTGCTGGGCTTTAAATGTAATATTTGCATGTTTCTTTTCCTAAGAGAGAAATGGAATGACCCAGTGTACAAAAATGTCCCCCTCTGACAAGCGCTTAACTTCTTTGGAAACAGAATGTTACAGGATGTTTTCCATAACAGTGGCACTTTCTAAAACTGTAGGGACAAACTGAACAGGTGACAGAGAACACTATGAGGATAGTCAGCACAAATCTTAGGAACTGAAGGTCTGAAGGTCCTGCAGCTTTTCCTGTGTGTAGCTTCCTCGGTTGTCTCCTTACTTGATCCTCAGTTTTCTAAATTTTTAAACAGATGGTCAGAGATGGACCTGTCACTGGCCATTTCAGTTGACGTGGTAGGAGTTGTTGATGTATTAGGGATGGTGTGGGGAGAGTGGTCATTGGAAAAAGGTGGCAAAGGGAGGGAAAATCTATTTAAAATTTTGTTCAGGATGTTAGCTTTCTTCATATCCCCTTCTTGCACATGAACCCTGGATTCCTGGAGTCTAATAATTATCCCAGTCTAGACATCTTTTATGTTATTGAGTGGAATTTTTTCTATTTTACCTTTTTAAGCTTTCTTTCCTTAACTCAGCTTTTTCTTTTGCACACGCTGTATGCTCTTCAGAGACTTCTTGTCACCAGATTTGCATGCTGTCTTTTTCTCTTTTTAGTGCCATAGTAATCCAGGGCCTTGTTTGTAAATCAATGCACTGCCTCAGAGGGTACTGCTGTGTTTACACAGAAGTTAATATATTGCAGAGACAGTCCCTCAATATCATCCCCATGTGACTTGTACAACATTTCCCAGTGTGTCATTTGAAAGCAATCATCCAGAGCCATTTCATCCACAAGCCTCCACTTCCTCAATATTCTGGTGGAAATAAGATGACATCTAATAACAGACTTGTAGCAAGGAATAAGATGAATCGGGTTGTGATCAGATTTGCCTAAAGGTGCTAGTAGTTGACATTTAAAGGCATCTTTAACATTGAATCCAGCGGGTCCAGTTTGTTATTTCCTTGGAACAAATCACACACAAACAGATAGAAATTTGTAATAGTTCCTTTTGATGTCACTTGGTTGAAGTCATAACACATTATAACTGCAGGATTGGAGTAAGTCATCATTAAATTGTTAGTGACAAAATGAATTATTTCCACTGCTAAGTCTACAATTGTAGATGAAGGAATATAACCATTAATAAGGAAGGTGTAATTTATCTCTCTATGCAAATAATGTGGACAAATTGTGACATCCAGAATTTCAATGTCTGAATTAAACACTGCAGATTTAATTGTAACATTATCCTTTTTACACCATTCCTCATTAACAATCAGTGAATCAATGGCTATAAGGCAAAGGATCTCTGTCAGCAATCAGAAGGTTGCCAGTTTAAAGTAATTCAGCACCATTCGGCCCTTGAGCAAGGCCTTTAACCTGCAGTTGTTCTGTCCTGGGTGTTGGTGGCAGGATTGCCACTCTAGCCACTGTAAAAAAAATCTCACAGTGTTCCATTCCATTCAAACTAGAGAGGTGCCAGGGCGTCGCCCATTGCACGGCTGCACATCGGTCCTAAACTGGGATCCAGAGGTGGTTTGTCATGTGGTGGGCACACCAATGTGCTGTATCAATACGTGCACCCAACCTCCTCTCTCTCTCTCTCTAGCTCTCTCTCATTCACAGAGATGACAGATCACAATGTCAGGTATATCAAGTTTAATCCACTTTCTCGTAAAGCACAAAATGCCACAATGCTACTTGTATCCTCCAGCCAGTTCGATCGCTGTCAAATAACATGAATGAACATTTCCCATTACAATAGATGGGAGACCAATTCTAAAACCTTTTCACCTGGCTTTGCTCTCGTGCTGGCATGATCCTCACTGCATCTGTCGACAAACAGCTCCTGGGGTAAAGTATAACTGAGTTGCTTAGGCGCTCATGATAATTTTTTTTGTATTTTTTGTATTGTATTTTTTGTATCATTTGTTTTGTTGCTATGCACATACACAAAATAGCAACAGAGAATATTCTAGTACTAATGTGGAGTTCCCAGAACATTCTAGCATTAATTAGAAGTTTCCAGAATAGTCTAGTGTAACCTGGTCAGGTTTCAAAAGGAAAATATAACATTGCTTGTGTTAATAAAGCTTATTGAAAGAATTGGGATACAAGTTGTGGGGGTTGGGTAAGTTTGAGTATATATGTAGGTGCCCTTGGAGTGGCTGGGGAGTCCGCCGTTGTAAGATAGTTAAACAGCAGATGTAATATAGTTTGGAGAGCTGAAACCAGGAAAAAGGAAAATACAGGCAAACCGCCGAAACAAGGAGGAAAGGAAAATAGTTTCAGGCAAACCACTGAAACAAGGAGGAAAGGAAAATAGTTTCAGGCAAAACAGCGAAACAAGGAGTGGCAGAAAGAGAGACTGTTGAGGCATCACGCCAAAACAAGACCAGAAGAAAGAACGATAAGGAGAGACACTGTTGAGGCAGCACCTCGAAACAAGACAGAAAGAGAGAGAGAGGCGTTGTTGAGGCAAAACGGCGAAACAAGACATAAAGAACGAAAGAAGAACTAACTTTAACAACCGGCTAAAAAAAAAAAAAAAGAGTTTGGTAATAAAGAGAAAGACGGCAGGACACCAGTGCAGAAATGGTGAGCAGAGAGTGTGTTTGAGAAAGTGGGAGTCGAGAGGCCTAAAGGAGGTACCCCAGTATGAAGAGGAATAAATAAGACAAAGTCGGTTTTTGTTTTTTTGTTTACTTTAAAGTGGCTTAAATAAACTTTCAAGTGAAGGGGCCAGTTTTAGTTTTTGTTTGTGTGGGCACTACACACCCTAGCTACATTTGGGGCCCCCAACGGAGTGAGTAATATTTACTGACTGGGTAAATAAGTCCTGGGTGAGCTCACCAGTAGTTTCAGACACATAATATATGTACTGTATAGTTGTAAATAATTTAGTGTTTCTGTTTTATGTATTGTGTATATATTTGTAAATACCTTAAGTTTTAGAAAACTGTTCATGTTCCAATTAAGTAAAGAGAGTTTTGTTTTATTAATATCTGAGTAACAGTGCTTGAATTGGGTATTAATGGGCTTAAAGTGGGCTGTAGTGAACCTGCCAACAATAGAGGTGGCGACACCGTTATAAAGAGCTCAGGCCTTTGCCTACCGATAAGAGAATTAGTGATTGTTGGTGCAAGGGGGTTACACTAGTATTATGTAGGAGTTTCAAGAACATTCTATATTTTAGCCCTTTTGATGACACAAGTCTCAACAGAAACAAACTAAAAAGATGGTGCAAGGCCTGCAGTGGCCACCATTGCCAGACCTTCCTTAACGTTCTAAACCAACTAATGAATATGAACAGCTTAAGTTGGAGGATATGGTAACAGAAAGAACAACATCCTTCTTTGTATTTAATATGGAAAAAGGGAAAGAAAGGTCTCAGATATTTCCCAAGAAACCACCAGAACATTAGACAGATGAAACAATCTTCAATGAATTATTTGAACTGATGGCATGCATGACAGTAGCAAATGACACAGTGAAAGAGGAATACGTCTCATTGAAAAATACAATGACATACTGACAAATACTGAGGAACAGAAACAGTTTATACTTTGACTGGTCACAAAACATCACTTGAATATACCAACTTCAAAGACAGTACTAATGTTGTAGACCTAAACATGTGAGCAGTTGTCTGCTTTTCAGTTAAGATTAAATAAAAACAGCCCAATGGAATGACCTCTAAATGTTGTTTATTTTCATTAATTTTTTGTTTTGTTATAAATATGATGAAAGAGAACATTAGTCCTGTGAAGAAATCAAATCTGTTAAGTACAGTGTGTGTGTGTATACAGTATATTGTAGCGACCCGTGGAGGAGTCTTTTAAGATTTCGAGCCGAACTCTGCCGTGCACCTCTCCGAAGCTGTCGGCTAGCGGCTTGCCAGCGTCATGCACGCAACTGCACCCAGCTCTTTAAGAAAGAGAACACTCGTGCCCCATACACCGCACGACTCCGAGTGTCTCGTAGTTTGCTTAGATAAAATCTTAGCAATAAAACAGCTCTGTCCTGTTGTATCTTTTTATTACAGAAGATAGTCAGAAACAAAAGCTCAACATTATTGCTCGGCCATTGCCAAGGTCACGCACAGAGACACATTTCAATAAATTGGTACTTTTTACAAAATAAATAACCCCCGGACGGCGATGTCCCGAACCCACCCAACCAATTAAATACAAACACACCATTATTTACAACACAAATGACAATACGTAAATGTCGACATACAATAAGCTTTTTATAAATTACCCATAAATTCCCCACAAACTATTTACATAAATTACCATGAGGCGTCACTCCGCCAGCGCTTGCTGCCGGGTTGTTACAATATATATACAGTATTATATATCTATATCTATACATCTATATCTATACTAATAAAAGGCAAAGCCCTCACTCACTCACTCACTGACTCACTGACTCACTCACTCACTGACTCATCACTAATTCTCCAACTTCCCGTGTGGGTGGAAGGCTGAAATTTGGCAGGTTCATTCCTTACAGCTTCCTTACAAAAGTTGGGCAGGTTTTATATCGAAATTCTACGCGTAATGGTCATAACTGGAAGCAGTTTTTCTCCATTTACTGTAATGGAGATGAGCTTCAACGCCGTGGGGGGGAGTTTCGTGTGACATCATCACGCCTCCCACGTAATCACGCAGTACATAGAAAACCAGGAAGACCTCAAAAAGCGCTGAAGAAAACATGCATTATATAATTGAGAAGGCAGCGAAACAATAAGAAGCGAGCGAGTGACATATACAACCATATTCATGAGTTCTGCTACTGAAACAAAGCACGATGTAAACCTACACTTTAAATTAAGTTCATAGACAGGCTGCCGCTGGCGTTTGTAATTTAGTGCCTGCCCATATAAGGCCGTCCGTCAGCTCAATCCAATAGCAAACTGCCACAGGTAAATATTCACGGGTGAAGGACTGTGCTTATGGAGAGGAAGATGAGATGGTCAGGGTGGTGTTTGACACAAACTCAGCGAAACTGCGAGAGAAAGTTTTAAGTGCCAGGACTAAGGTAACATTAAATAAAGCTATGGACATAGCACGAGATGGCACCAGCACAGCTGGGAACCTTCGATGCAAGTACACCGAGTGGCTCACGTGAACTGACGCAGTGCACAGATAAAAAGCAACAGTTCCAAAGAGCTGAACAAAACCGAATTACACAATTGAAAAGGAAGCAAAAAATATGAAGCGTCTGATAAGCATATTCATAAATGCAGCTACTGTGGAAACAAAGCACACGGTGGAAAAAGTCAATGTCCCGCTAAAGGAAGACAGTGTAAAAAAAACCCGTGCATGCAGTGTGTCAGGTCTCAGATAAAGAAAAAGACGAGCTGTTTATTGATGCAGTAAGAAATGAATCGATGAATGAAACCTGTCATCTTTACAACGATTGACAAACACGGAATGTAACTTGAACACAACACATCCTACAAATACGAACCTGACTGAAAGAAATAATGATAATCAAATCCTTGATGACAGCAACACTCAGTAACACTCACAAAACAAATACTGTATATTGACAGTCATGTTACGTTATTTTTAAAATGTTCCCTTTTCTTTTTCTACCTTTTTTAACACACTACTTCTCCGCTGCGATACGCGGGTATATATATATGTATATATATATAAATATCCCGCTCTACATACTCGAATAATGGATACTTTATTCGCCATCAATGATTGTTTTGGTAAAGCCATACTCAGTGTATTCATTAGATGAACGGTAAAAAAGTAAGAGCGAGGGGAGGATGACTCATTGAGGCATGCAGGCTGTAGTGCGCGTCAACTCTATCTGAATTGCACAATCACATTTGAAAAAATATATCTTTTCATGTTCTATTTAGTCCATATGTGTCAAACTCAAGGGCCGCGGGCCACATCCAGCCCGGCATGTAATTATATCCGCCCGAGATCATTTTATATACTGTATTATTGTTATTAAAGCCCGGGTATATGAAGCGCTGGTAACACAATAAACTACAGATCCCATAATGCAGCGCTTCAGCTGCCTTGCAACACTTACCGCTTACTAGAGTTATTGCGCACTGAGTTTGCACGGCGCTTTGGTGACTTTGAAGAACAAAAAAAGTCCGTCTACTTGCGGCTCGAACCTTGTGCATGTTTGGTAGCACATATCTGTGTGAGAAGCTCTTCTCAGTGTTAAAGACTAACAAAACAGCACTCAGGAGTCGCCTCACTGATGAGCACCTGCAATCCATCCTGAGAATCTCCACAACACAGAACCTCACACCAAACAGAAACGAACTTGTGGCCAAAAAGATGCCAGGCGTCCAGCTCTAAAATGACATATGAGCAAAGACAACTGAATGATTTGATTTGTTATTGCACGTAAGAGCGGGAGTCAACCGTTTTAACAAACAGCGTATTGCACTGATATGAAATAGCTGTGTGTGTATATATGTAGATATGTATGTATATGTATATATATGTTTATATATGTGTGTGTGTATGTATGTATATATATATATGTATTTGTGTGTATATATGTGTGTGTATGTATGTATATGTGTGTATATATGTAGATATATATGTATGTATATATGTGTATATGTATAGATATGTATATATATGTTTATGTTTATGTGTGTGTGTGTAAATATATATATATATATATATATATATATATATATATATATATGACAACAACACTCATCACTCACAACAGTGACAAAACAATTACATTGACAATCAGGTTACGTTATTTTCAAAATGTTTCCTTTTCTTTTCATTGCTTCTTTAACACACTACTTCTCGCTCAAGCTGGTATTTTGCTAGTATATATATAAACATACATATATATATATACAGTGTATATATATATATATATATATGTTACGGCCAAAACCTTAAGTTCAGCCAGTTCCCAAATTGGCCAGCCGTTTCGCATTTTAGCCGCGAGGTGTGACCAAAGTCCGAATTACTAGAAATGGCCGGCCATTTCGCGAAGTGGCGAGAACTCCCTGGCCAAAATCCAATGCACTGATGTAAGACTGTCCACTCAAGGTGCAAAGATGTTTAAAAACTTTCAGATGCAGATTCAGAAGTGAGTTTTCCATTCTGCACAAGAAACTGCTCAAGGCGGGTCTTGTTCAGAAAGCAGACACCACTTGAGATGGCCTTCCCCTCTCCCAAACACTAATCTTAAGGTCAATAAAATAGGTCCCTGATGTTAAGTCACTATTTTAGGGCTAATATGATAACAGAAATGTGAAATCTACTTATATACCTAATCTTAATTATTGTGAAACAACCAAGGGGCGTCCACTTTCGGAATAAGAGTCTCCAAGGCTACACTTGATACAATTGCACTACTAAGTGTGCAACAAATCACTGCTCATGCCTTTTTTTTCCGACTTTGGCTGATTGCCCCATGCCATTTCACAAACTGGCTGGCCAAATCCCAAGATCAAGGAAAAGATCAGACATTGGACACTTCCCACTTTGGCTGATTTTGGGATTTAGCTGTAACATATACAAGGGGCGTTCAAATATAAAGAATTTATGAGCTGCTATGCTTTATTTATTGAATACCATGAAATGACTTACACACTATTTTTCTATATAGTCCCCTGCCACTGCAATACACTTTTTCCAGGGCTCAGGAAGCTTCTTAATCCCTGAAGAGTAGAAGTCTTTTGGCTGCATGTTGACCCTTTCTTGCACAGCGTCAATAACCTCCTCGTTCGGCTTGAATTTCTTCCCTTCTAAAAATTCCTTAAGTGGACCGAAGAGATGATAGTCCCTCTCTGAATGATTTACACCAACCATACACTCTAGACTGAAAGAGACACTCATCCCCAAACTGTTTTTAAGTCTTGAATAAATCTGAGATGGAATGACTCCTTCATTTGTCAAAAATTGAATAATAATGTGCTGCGCAACACACAGGTACTGTGTACCTCCTGTTCTGACATGTTGATTACAACTAACAGGAAGGGGGGAAAGAGCAGCTAGCACTAGTAACGACAAGTTCAAATATGCGTGTGTTTGTCCAATGAGCCAGGTCTACCTTGCACCATTTATAAGAACAGAGCATGAAAATTACTGTTTATAATTGAACATCCCTCGTACAATCTATATCTATCTATATACATAAAATCTATACAACACTCCAAGGTTAGACTATAAAGTATATATACTAATAAAAGGCAAAGCCCTCACTGACTGACTGACTGACTGACTCACTCACTCACTCACTCACTGACTCATCACTAATTCTCTAACTTCCCGTGTAGGTAGAAGGCTGAAATTTGGCAGGCTCATTCCTTACAGCTTACTTACAAAAGTTAGGCATTTTGAAATTCTATGCATAACGGTCATAACTGGAACCTACTTATGTACAGTATATATATACCGGCCATAGCCTGCAGCTCGGTTGCCGTGTGAGGCGGAGTTGCGTCCGTCATCGTCACGCCTCCCATGTAATTGAGTGCCTGCCCATGTAAGGCCATCCGTCAGCGGCAATCCAATAGAAACACTCTGCCGCCAAGCGGCTCACGTGAACTGACTGTGAACGCAGTACGCAGACAAAAAGCAACAGCTCCAAAGAGCGCTGAACACAAAATGCATCACACAATTGAGAAGGCAGCAAAAGAATATGAAGCAAATGACGCATACAAGCATATTCACAAGTGCAGCTACTGCGGAAACTAAGCATGGTGTAAACCGTAAGTTTAAGTTAAGTTTATAGACACGCTCCCACTACCGTTTGTCATGCCTATGACGAACACGGTATTCACGAGATACAAGTTTAATGAGAAGACACGAGGTATAAACAAGACTTTGGCTCACTTTGTAAAGGAGTTAAAATTACTGTAGCGAGAAACCTTTAAGTGCCGGGTCTTAGCTAACATTAAATAAAGCTGTGGACATTGCAAGATCACACAAGACAGCGGCTCACGTGAACTGACTGTGAACGCAGTACAAGTGATCACTTCGATGAATGAAACCTGTTCAAAAAATGCATTACACAATTGAGAAGGCAGCAAAAGAATATGAAGCAAGTGACATATCTATACTAATAAAAGGCAAAGTCATCACTGACTGACTCACTGACTCATCACTAATTCTCCAACTTCCCGTGTAGGTAGAAGGCTGAAATTTGGCAGGCTCATTCCTTACAGCTTACTTACAAAAGTTGGGCAGGTTTCATTTCGAAATTCTATGCGTAATGGTCATAACTGGAACCTATTTTTTCGTCCATATACTATAATAGACTTCTGCTCGATGCCCGTGGGAGGCGGTAATTTAGTGCCTGCCCATATAAGGCCGTCCGTCAGCAGCAATCCAATAGAAACCCTGCCGCTAAATATTCACGGGTGAAGGACTGTGCTTATGCAGAGGAAGATGAGATGGTCAGGGTGGTGTTTGGCACAAACTCGGAAAAACTGCGAGAGATACGTTTAAGTGCCGGGTCTTAGCTAACATTAAATACAGCCATGGACATCGCACAAGATGGCACCAGCACAGCTGGGAACCTTCAATGCATGTACACCGAGCGGCTCATGTGAAATGACGCAGTGCACAGACAAAAAGCAACAGTTCCAAAGAGTGCTGAACAAAAACCGAATTAGACAATTGAGAAGGCAGCAAAAAAATATGAAGCGTGTGATACATACAAGCATATTCATAAGTGCAGTTACTGCGGAAACAAAGCACACGGTGGAAAAAGTCAATGTCCCGCTAAAGGAAGACCCGTGCATGCAGTGTGTCACGTCTCAGATAAAGAGGAAGACGAGCTGTTTATTGATGCAGTAAGAAACGAATCGATGAATGAAACCTGTTATCTTTACAACGATTGACAAACACGGAATGTAACTTGAACACAACACATCGTATATATATATATATATATATATATATATATATATATAGATATACTAGCAAAATACCAAGGCTCGCAGCAGGAGAAGTAGTGTGTTAAAGAAGTAATGAAAAAGAAAAGGAAACATTTTAATAATAACGTAACATGATTGACAATGTAATTGTTTTGTCATTGTCATGTATATACACACACACACACGCATATAAACATATATATACATATACACACACACACATATATATATATACATATACATATACATATACGTATACATATATATGCATATATATACATATACATATATATATATATACATATACACATATTACATATACAGTAATCCCTCCTCGATCGCGGGGGTTGAAAATCTGCGAAGTAGAATCCATATGTTTGTATGGTTATTTTTATATATTTTAAGCCCTTATAAACTCTCCCACACTGTTAACATTATTAGAGCCCTCTAGACATGAAATAACACCCTTTAGTCAAAAGTTTAAACTGTGCTCCATGACAAGACAAAGATGGCAGTTCTTTCTCACAATTAAAAGAATGCAAACATATCTTCTCTTCGAAGGAGCCGCCAGGAGCAGAGAATGTCAGAGAGAGAGAGCGAGATAAAAGCAAACAATCAAAAAATCAATACATGCTTTTAAGTATGCCGAAGCACCGCGATAAAGCGGCATTTTGTAGAGGAGCGTCCGTATCCTCTTGGCAAACAGCCCCTCTGTTCACACCCCCTCCGTCAGGCGCAGAGAATGTCAGAGAGGGTGAGAGAGAGAGAAAAGAAAACAAACAAGCACCAAGCAGGAAGCATATCATATCATTGAGGAGTTTTAATTAATATGTAATACATGCTCTGATTGGGTAGTTTCTAAGCCATCCGCCAATAGCATCCCTTGTATGAAATCAACTGGGCAAACAAACTGAGGAAGCATGTACCATAAATTAAAAGACCCATTGTCCGTAGAAATCCGCGAGCCAGTGAAAAATCTGTTATATATATTTAGATATGCTTACATTTAAAATCCTCGATAGAGTGAAGCCGCGAAAGTCAAAGCGCGATATAGCGAGGGATTACTGTATAGCAAAATATCCGCACTTTGCAGCGGAGAAGTAGTGTGTTAAAGAAGTAATGAAAAATAAAAGGAAACATTTTAAAAATAATATAACATGATTGTCAGTGTAATCAATGTAATTGTTTTGTCACTGTTATGAGTGAAGCTGTCATATATATATACAGTATATATATATATCTATGTAATCTATATATCTATCTATCTATATACAGTGGGATGCAAAAGAGGGTGCTGCAGGGAGGACCGAGGACTCATTTGTGCCCTATGACCCGGAAGCTCGTCATAGGAAGAGCGACGGGCTTCCGGGGTGAAGAAAAGAACTTTTACCTGACCCGGAAGTGATTGAGGATCACATGGACTGGGGATTGAGAACACTTCCGGGTCAGGGAATATAAAAGGACTGTGGGAGCTCCCAGACGGTGAGCTGAGCTGGGTGGAAGGGTGGCAACGCGTCTGGGAGCTGGAGGATTGATTTATTGTGTTTATTATTGTAGTATTTGTTATTATATGAGTATTGGGGTGGAGAGTGTGCTTTGTACACTGTGGCAACAAAATAAAGTCAACAATTGGACTTTTACCTGGTGTCTGGAGTCATGGACAGGGGTTCAAGGGAGCGAGAGCGCCCCCTATCTACCACAATATATATCTCCTTTGGGGTGCGAGCAGCTGTTGCTGGGGTGCCAGAATCCATCGAGGAAGAAAAATTAAAAACATTATTTGTACAAAATCTTAATTTATGTATCCATTCCTAAATAATTAAATGGGCAGGCTATTTTGTATCAGTGCAATACACTGCTTGTTAAAACGGATGACTCCTGCACTTAGTGCTGCGTGGGTATTATGAACTATCGTATCTGTTCAAGTTCTATTTAAATTTTAAATAGAAGGAATTTTTATTTAGTCGACAGAAATATGTTTAGTAGGAATGTAAGTTAAATTTAGTCATCATTGCATACATTTTTCTTCACCATAGAAATTTAAAGACTAAATTCAACTTACATTCCTACCAAAGATATTTCTGGCGACTAAATAGAACCTCTGCGGTGGGTTGGCACCCTGCCCGGGATTGGTTCCTGCCTTGTGCCCTGTGTTGGCTGGGATTGGCTCCAGCGGACCCCCGTGACCCTGTATTCGGATTCAGCGGGTTAGAAAATGGATGGATGGATGGATAAATAGAACCTACTTATATCCAAATTCAAGCTATTGAGCTGTCGTCTGCCTGCCTGAATAAGTCACCCTCTCTTTGCTCTTACTTTATTACCGTTCGTTTAATCATGGCTAGTCGCGGAAAAATTATAGAATGGAAGGAGGATTACACCGAGTATGGCTTTACCAAAACAATTATTGATGGCGAATAAAGTATCCATTTTTCATACAGCTTCAATTGGTGATCTGCTTTTCTGCGTTAACCTCTTATTTTTCATACTTCTTCTCAAATCAAGGGGGTGCATATATTGTATATATTAAAATAGTTTTACTGTCAAATAATGCAAACAGTACACGGCACGTGTTTCGCCCAAATTCTGGGCTCATCAAATGTAAACACTCACTGCACCCCCTCTCAGGAATCGAACGTCAACGCTAGAGGCGAAGCCTCTCATGTTGCGCCATGGCGTGTGGTTTGTTTATTTGACATTATGTAGATCGGGTGTGTATATATATATATATATATATATATATATATATATATATATATATATATAAATAACTCCTGTAGCCACAATAAATGCCTTTATTGAATAGACAAACCAGGGATGAACAAGTTCCTTTCTACTGCAGCCACAGCGCACACACATAAAAACATCAATAATAACTCATAAACTTGCAATATCATTTAGGAAAATCGCAACATTTTACTCACCAAAAATTCGGATTATTTGTAAATAAAATCCATCGTCCTCTCTTTCCTTAAAAACAGTTCAATTACTCTGTCATACGGATTATCTGTGCACTTCAGTTCCATCAAAACCTCACTTTCTATCGCCATTGAAGCTAATGCTGAAAGGCGAACCCGCCCTATGGTATTTCTGGCATAAGTTTCAATTCGCTTTAGGGCTGAAAATGTCCACTCAACAAAAGCAGTGTACACAGGAATGCTCACCGCCAAATATACCAATGTGAACAGCTGCCCCATGCTCTCATTCAGATTTTTCTGATGAAGGAAGTCAAGGAGATCAGTGGGAGATTTTCCTGCAAAATCATCCATGGCATACATTACAGTCAGTTCTGTTTTTAGCCGAGACAGATCAAAAAGCGCTCCGTGGCTGTTGTGTTAAAGTGGAGAAGGCTGCATGCATGACATTTTTCTTGTATGCCAGAAACTTCTGGGGCTCGAGGAGCGTGACAAACATCAGGTTTTCGTGGTCTTGAAATCTGGCCTGTGTCTGGCAAATAATATTGTCCAGAATCCTGCCATGGAGTTGGCCGTAATGCACGCGACGATCTTTCGCTCGGAGCGTTTTTGGTGCATTCAGTGGCCTCGGAGAGTTCCTCATATCAGCTTTATTCCAATCAATGGGTCTGAATACGGTGACGTTGCCGTACGCCTGCTACAGGGCCCTACTGACACCAACTCAAAATCTGATTGGTTGAAGCAACAGGTTAATCGACATTTATTCTGTGTTAGTGTGCCTCCACAACAGATTGTGAAATCCTCTCTGCCTGGCAACAAATGATGGCTGAAATGTGATAGGTTAAATGCTTTAATACGAAACTCCGCCTCCCACGGCTATCGAGCTGCAGTCTATTCTCTCTGCCTGGCAACAAATGACGGCTGAAATGTGATTGGTTAAATATTTTAATACGAAACTCCACCTCCCATGGCTATCGAGCGGCATTCTATTACAGTATATGGACAAAAATACGTTCCAGTTATGGCCATTATGCGTAGAATTTCGAAATGAAACCTGCCCAACTTTTGTAAGTAAGCTGTAAGGAATGAGCCTGCCAAATTTCAGCCTTCTACCTACACGGGAAGTTGGAGAATTAGTGATGAGAGAGTGAGTGAGTGAGTGAGTGAGTGAGTCAGTGAGGGCTTTTCCTTTTATTAGTATAGATATCTGTATATGTACTGTATATATGTAGATATGTATATATATGTTTATGTGTGTGTGTATGTATGTATGTGTGTGTATATATATTGTCACGCACGCGCGAGTAGGGGACCCTGGACGGACCTTAATACGCTTGGAAAAACATTCGCTGGCAGGGAGTGGCGGGGTGCTAACCTTTCTCCTTTTATTTCTTGCAGAAAAAAAGACGCTCCGCCGCCATAAGCCTCCTTCTTCCTGCAGCACGTTACTTCTGCCCTTCCTCCGTCCACTGTTCCTGACGTCATCAATCCCATCTTCCACCACAGTTCCTTCCCAGCTTTCCTCCACTTCCGGCTCCACCTCCATAAAATGTCCGCCAACGCCATCTTTGGCGATGTGCATACTGAATGGTATTATTTTCATGTATTGACCTGTTTTGATTTTTATTGCAGTGGATAATTTTGCAGTATACGGGGCCGGAAACCCCAAACCTTTATGTTGTCTCTTGCTTCGTCTTTTACAGTGGCGTAGCCGACAGGATACGAGGTCCGAAGTAATGACAGAAGGACAGGACCTGAACACAGTGCTGCAGGGGATGAACGCTCAGATCCTGTCCCTGCAGCAAACGCAAGCCGCAACAAACATAAAAAATGCGGTAAGATGCACACCGCTCCCGGGGCCTCGTTGGGTCTGGCTATGAGGGGGCGAGGCGCCCTTCCCGTGCTCCCCACGCTGTGCTCTAGGGCAGGGCCTAATGGCACAGGCACACAGGGGGACGCTTTTCCGGCGACGGACCCTGACCCGGAAGTATCCGCCGTCAAGGGAACAAGCCAGGGTACTCTTCCTGTCACCAGCTCACAAGACCCTTTAAATAGTTTGGATCACCAGTTTTGATCCACGCCTGCCTCATTTAAGAGAGAACAGTGGAATGACGATTCCCTGCGGTTTGCCTGGAATGCTGTTGTTCTCCCCAGCAGCTCACGAGCTGACGATTCCATACCACGCGAGCCCTTTTCTGTGCTTGAAAACGATCTGTTGTATCGGGTGGCGACCCACGAGGGCGAGGTGAGGAAGTTGCTGCTAGTTGCGCGTACCTTCCGGCGGGAGATATGCGAACTAGCTCATGCTCACCTCCTTGGCGCCCACCTCGGGGCCGAGAAGACTTTGGAGAGGATAAAGCTCCGCTTTTACTGGCCCGGGATCAACGAGGAGGTCCAGCGTTTCTGCCAATCCTGCCCGGAGTGTCAGATTCGCCAGATTCCTAGGAGGGACCATGCTCCTCTCGTTCCCATCCCGTTGATCGATGTACCCTTCCACAGAATGGGGTGGATTTAGTAGGACCCCTGGAACCCTCAAACCGTGGCCACAAATACATACTGGTCATGGTGGATTACGCAACCCGATACCCAGAGGTGGTTCCCCTGCGCTCCGCTAACACTAAAAACATCGCACGGGAACTAGTCAGCCTATTTTCTAGGGTGGGAATTCCCAGAGAAGTCCTCACGGACCAGGATACACCCTTCACCTCGGATACGTTCAGGGAGGTTGCCAAATTACTCCGTGTTAAGCACCTGAAGACGTCTGTCTATCACCTGCAAACAGACGGGTTGGTAGAGCGCTTTAACCAGACGCTTAAACAGATGCTATGCAAACTAGTCAATGCAGACGGCAGAAACTGGGACCAACTCCTACCACTCGTGCTTTTTGCATACCGGGAAGTACCCCACGCCTCTACGGGCTTCTCCCCTTTTGAGTTGTTGTATGGACGACAACCCGAGGACTTTTGGACATACTAAAAGAAGGTTGGGAGGCTGAGGCCCTTCCCTCCACCAATATATTGGAGTATGTGGTGCAACTGCGCGACAGGCTCAATAAAATCAGGCCACTCCTAAAAGACCACGTGACTCGTGCGCAGGCACCGCAAGCCCGGTGTTACAATCGTAACTCCGTCCTCCGGGAGTTCCGCCCGGGGGATCGAGTGATGGTGCTCGTTCCTACCTCCCACTCTAAGCTACTGGCTCACTGGCAAGGGCCATACGAGGTTAAGGAAAGAAAGGGACTCGTCGACTATTTGGTTAAACAGCCCAATCGTTGGCCGAGTGAGAGGATTTACCACGTCAATTTATTAAAACCTTGGAAAGACAGGAAGGAGTCTTCCGACACTCGTAGATCCCTCTCCCTATTCACATGCACTTCTGCCCTTAACCTCGGTGACGAGCTGACACCCCTACAGCGGCAGGAGTTAACCCATGCAATCCTGGCCGTCCCCGAAGTAGTGAGCGAATCACCGGGCCGGACTTCGCTGATTGAGCATGACATAGTCATGGACCCCGGAGTAGCTGTCTGGGAGAGATCCTATAGACTCCCGGAGGCTGAAGTGGAACTGGAGGTGCAACGGATGTTGGACATGGATATTGTTGAGGAAAGCCATAGCCCTTGGTCCAGTCCTATTGTCCTCGTTTCTAAGCCGGACAGCTCCTGGAGGTTCTGTAACAACTTCAGACGTCTGAATCAGGCCTCCAAATTCGATGCCTACCCGATGCCCCGTATAGATGACCTTCTTGAGCATCTGGGTACGGCTCGATACTTGACTACCCTTGATATGACAAAAGGGTATTGGCAAATTCCCTTAACGGCATCTGCCAAAGAGAAAACCGCCTTCAGCACCCCTAGCGGACATTGGCAATACAAGGTCCTCCCATTTGGGCTGCACGGGGCCCCGACGACCTTTCAATGTCTGGTGGATAGAGTGCTGAAGCCCCGCAACACTAGCAAAGGCCGGCCTCCACATAAACCCCCATAAGTGCTTCTTTAGTCTAAAAGAGGCCAAGTATTTAGGCTACCTAGTGGGACGAGGACAGGTGAGGCCACAATGTTCAAAAATTAAAGACATCCTGGAATGGCCCTGTCCGAATACCAAGAGACAGATGCAGGCTTTCTTGGGTTGAGCAGGGTACTACCGCCGGTTCATACCCTGTTTCTCCGAAAGGGCAGCACCCTTGACCAATCTAACAAAAAAGGGCGCTCCCTTATGCGTGGTATGGAACGACAAGGCGGAACATGCATTTAGTGACTTAAAAAAGGCCTTAACGTCGGCACCAGGGTTAAGGACACCTGATTTTGGTCTTCCTTTTATTCTCCAGACCGACGCTTCGGACACAGGCCTGGGCGCCTTGTTGAGCTAAAGTGTCGATGGTGTCGAACACCCCGTGATGTACTTAAGCTGGAAACTGTTGGACCGGGAGACCAGGTACGCGGCAGTGTAGAGGGGGGCCTTGGCCATTAAGTGGGTGGTGACACATCTCCGTTACTACCTGTTGGGTCGCGAATTCACTCTAGTGACTGATCACACTGCTCTTCAGTGGATGTCCCTACACAAAGAGTCGAATCCCCAAGTCACCAGGTGGTTTCTGGATTTGCAGCCGTACAAGTTCGTCGTCACTTATCGTCGCGGCAACCTTCAGGCCAATGCCGATGCCCTCTCTCATATTCATGACCTCTCAGTTAGGTCCGCCCGACCTGACGGTTCTGGGCTGAGGGGGGGTCGTGTCATGCACGCGCAAGTAGGAGACCGCGGACGGACCTTAATATGCTTGCGAAGACATTCACCGGCAGGGAGTGGCGGGGTGCTAACCTTTCTCCTTTTATTTCTTACAGAAAAAAAGATGCACCGCCGCCATAAGCCTCCTTCTTCCCGCAGCACGTTACTTCCGCCCTTCCTCCGTTCACTGTTCCTGACGTCATCAATCCTATCTTCCACCACGGTTCCTTCCCAGCATTCCTCCACTTCCGGCTCCTCCTCCATAAAATGTCCACCGATGCCATCTTTGGCGTCGTGCATACTGAATGATATTATTTTCATGTATTGACCTGTTTTGATTTTTTTTGCTGTGGATAATTTTGCAGTATACAGGGCCGGAAACCCCAAACCTTTATGTTGTCTCTTGCTTCGTCTTTTACAATATATTCTGTATATATATATGACAGCAACACTCATAACAGTGACAAAACTATTACATTGGCATATATATATATATATATATATATATATATATATATATGTACTGTAGATATGTATATATAGATGTGTATATATATATGTAGGTATGTATATGTTTATATGTATATATGTGTATGTGTGTGTGTGTATATATATATGTATATGTGTGTGTGTATATGTATGTGTGCATATATGTAGATATGTATATATATATATATATATATATGTGGATGTATACATATATATGTATATATGTATGTATATATATATATATACTGTATATGTGTATATGTAGATATGTATATATATGTTTATATGTGTGTGTATATATATATATATATATATATGACAGCAACACTCATAACAGTGACAAAATAATTACATTGTCAATCATGTTACGTTATTTTTAAAATGTTTCCTTTTCTTTTTCATTACTTCTTTAACACACTACTTCTCTGCTGTGAAGCGCGGGTATTTTGCTAGTATTAAAATATTTGACACATGGAAATTCTAAAGTGGTATTATCAATAACCAACATTATAAGATATTCTGAAGTTATTTGTGTTATGTGACTCTTTGAACAAATTTTAAATAATAATTAACATATGCATAAGAAGGGCACAGCTATATATTAAAATAGCATTACAGTGGCTACTAATAGCAATCATATTGGTTTTAAACAATTACAGCATTCGTTTTGGTTGTCAGAAAGACTCCAGTGCAGATATACTGTAGGCATAAAATACTGATTATTCTGTGTTCCACCCAAGAAAGGAAAGCGACACTTTATACAAGCACATCAGATACAGTACATTTTTTAGTAAATTATTTACAAGGTAAACTGTGGAATGATTTTCATATGGATTAAGCTGGGCACTAGTTCAAGACTAAATCATGTACTGTATATATAAATCAAATTTAATCTCTTTTTTAACTTGGGTAGACAGTTTAGACTGGGCATAATTTCAAATATATAAGATGAATATATAAATCAAATTTAATCTGTTCCTTAACTGATGGGATTTTGCTAGCAAAATCTTGTGCAGTGTTCCGCTAGAAGAACATAATTTATGTTACCAATCAAGTTTTCATTTGTCAACTATCACTCTTAATTTGAATGACTGCAGTAAGTCAGAAAATAGGCCTCTAGGGTATTGACATATGTTGTTTGTTATTTTGATTGTAATTAGTTGGATGTGTCTGGATAATAAGTAATGGTGGAACAGGGCCATCTCAATATGTCCATTTTTTAAACAAAACACCTTTCAGTACCAGCTGTCACAGATTCATTATAATTACACATTTTATTTGATGTATTTCTTCAGATATATCAATCACTTACAAATCAAAACCATAAAATATAGAAGCTTTGCTATAAAAACTGTACATTTCTTTCATATTTTTTTATAAAAACTGCATAGACTATAACAGTACACCACAAACTGTATTAAGGGACAGTGCTAATAGGTACTACTCATATTTGTAAGTTTGAAATATTATCTAAGAAACACTTTGCACAAATTAGTAGAATAACTTGAAATGTATTTATGTTCATCTGTATGTGGTGCTATTTATAATACAGACTGTATAGATCATTGATTGGACCTCATCAGTGTGATGTGGGTGCAAGGATACTGTACTAACCTATAGCATTGGCAGATCATAAAACCACTTTGAGGGTAATGTTGAGATCACCTACACCCCAAAGTCATAGACTTCTTAAACAAAGAGAACAGGTGGGCCTGAGCTGGCCTTACCTATCACTGTCTGACTGTTTCAGGTGTGAATGTTTTGTTTTAACCTATTCTCCTGCTTTGCCTATCACATTCCCAAACATTCTTATGGTATCTATACAATGTATGACCTCAGGTTGCTCCGTAGTTGCCTGGAAGCCTTTCTCCAGTATTCCATCTCAATTACAACTTCAGCATGAAATGCACAAGTGACATACATCTTCAGGAGATTCTCAGAATCACATTAAAAGAGTTGTACAGTGATCCCTCACTATATCACGCTTCGATTTTCGCAAATAATTTTCGGAAATAATTAATGTTGATGGAGTACAAATGTCTCACTGCGTAGTAAATATCAGGGGAGATGGTGCTTGCTTATTCTCATCTATAGCTTATTTAGTGCATGAAACTCCGTCTTTAGCGGTACAGATTCAGGCTGACATTGTACGATTTTGGACAGACACTTGAGAGGATAAAAAAAAACTTAGGTTTTTGGGAGATGTTATGAATGGGCACTTTGATGTTCTCATTCCCTACACTTACATGCCTGATGTACACATGGAGCGCACAAAAATTGAGGATAAAAGTCGGTCGCCTTAAAAGGCGAGTCCGCCTAGAAATATGATATTTGTAACGTCTAATATGTCTTATTTTCTCTTATTTTGTCTAATATATTTGGTAATATGAGTGTAATGGTGACTAAAGGGTGTTATTTCATGTCTAGAGGGCTCTAATAATGTTAAAAAACGTATTTAGAAGGTCGTAAACAGGTTTTCTATACTCTAACTGCAAAAGTATTAGATTTATAAATAAAGAATCCTACTTCGCGAAAATTCATTTATCATGGTAGAGTCTGGAACGGATTAACCGTGATAAACGAGGGTTCACTGTACAAGTAATCTATAGACTCTCTGACCTTGGTTATAACTTTTTAAATTTATTTTAGCCTGTGCCATGAAATACTGCAGATCATTATTGATTTCAGTGTTAGTTCTGCAATGGCAGCATTTTCTTCTGAAATGAAACTTAACAAAACAGCTCTGGAATTTTAGCCTTCATATTCTTATTCAATAACAAAAAATGACACTCAGTGGTTGTAAATGGAAGGTTACTCTGTTACTCTTGCATGTTGAAGAGTATCCACTTAGCTAAACTAAGGGGCCATCAGTTATAATTCTCATGCTGAAGCTCCAGGAGGACATGACATTCTCTGGCAGAATATTTTGGTATGACATTGAATTTGTAATTTCCTCCGTGACACAAAAACATACAGATCCATGAGCTGAAACATCAACAGTCTCTCACTGCGATCAAAGAGAGTCGGAACTTGGCTATTTGGAACGTAGGTCGTCCTCAAAAGTGGCTGTTTTTATTCTAACCTTTAAATATCAACTTCATTCCTTTTATATTCATAAATTTACAGGATCATCTAAAATGGCATTTCATATTTTTAAATTGAGCACCAGACCCTTGCTACTTTTTATAGAATAAAATATTTCTTATTTTTGAAGAATGAACATGGCTTCTTGGGTGCCCAGCTGGGCATGGTCACATGCATTACCTCTGACATCATCAGTCAAAGTTATGTGGTCTTGGAGATTTGAAACACTACAAAAAGAGACCTGGGGGGTATTTTCCAAACGTCGCTTAAATCATCTGAGATCAGATGCCTCATCTTGGATGAGTTAATGCGGGTAAAGTTCATCTGGGATAAGTCAGTTTTTCAAACTCAGCCGTGTAGTGGATTAGTCTAGTCTAATCATCCGAAATAAAAGCGCGCGCCCATGCTGATTGAAAAGCCTATATATATTGAGTCTAGAAAACATGATCAGCAAGTCTTTCAAAGGCTGTAACAAAATGATAAAAGAATGTGTCAGATTAATTATTACTTAATATGTCATAATTCCAGATCAAACGCGAGCACAAGGAGAACATGGGAACAGATTAAAGTGAAGTACAAGAATATACTTCAAACTGGTAAATATTGGTATATAACTATTTAAAGAATAGTTGACATAAAGAATCATATATAATATAAAAAACATTAATTTTAAAGCTAATAAGAAGGCAGACAAGCAAAAAACCGGTGGAGGTCCACACAGTCCAGACCTAACCCCTGCAGAAGAGTTGGCTCTCCAGCAAAATGCCCATCACCCTGTTTCTGAGGGCATTTTTTTTGTTGTGTCAGTTGCAGATAGTGTCATATCCCTAGAAATTGTGCCTGACCAACAAGATATTAACGAAGGTCAAATATTTGATGAAGACACTGTGTCTGATTATTCATCAGGAGGAGAGGTACATTTTCCAAATAATGTTTGATCAAACACCACTCTGATCAGTCCCATGTGCCCCAATCACATTTGGAAATCTTGACTAATGAAAATGTTAGGCTGACTGTGAGATTCCATATGGAACTGTGGGTGTTTTTGCCTGTGTACCTGCAATGGCATGAAACGCTTCTTTTATTGTCTGCACACGCAGGTGTCCAGGAAACACTATGAAAACCCGAAGGAAATATTTCAGAGCCAAACAAACTTTACGAATTGCCTGGCAAACTGCACTTTTAGATAGATTTTCTGCATTGCCTACAGTATATAAAAAAGAGCTGCTTGCAAAAAACCCAAAGCAATGCATACTGTCTGTGTGGTTGTGAGAACCCGATTTTACCTAGTTTGACTTCGAATATAAGGTGCTAATAAATCTTTGAGGTACAATACTCCCCCTCGGCTAAAGCGGTATCTTTCGAAGAGAATTTCCTCCGGGAGCAATAAAGGATCTTCCCGATCGCGCAAAACCCGCTCTATATGAAATTCGCTTCTTATAATTTGCGCACTGATATCAATTGGCCGCTCATTCATGAATGGCAAAGCCATGGCTGAATGAATTCCATGCACAGAAACTGATTGTGTGAACTAATTCTTGTTTACATAGAACAAACCTGCTCTGAGCAGGTTTGAGGATTTGGATGTGCTGCTATGACAACACATCCAGCAAGAGTTTTGAAAAACCGACAGATCCAGGATCATGCCACATCATCAACAATTACATCCAGCTAAACGAGTAATCCACGCACGAAAAATACCCCCCTGGAAGTATGATCAGATAGTCAAATCTACTGGACCATTTTTGGAGAAGGCAGACATTGAAATTTTGAAATTCAATTTCTTCTTTGTCTGGCAAATTATTTTTTTTTTAAGTATTTAGCACTTTGATTTTGTAATGTTGTCTTTAAAACAGGACTGTGTTGTTTTAATACTAGAATTACCAGAGCCTACGAGAAAACTTGTAAATCTGGCCCACATTAAATCCGTTTGCACCTCTCCGTCAGCGTCTTTTGTCCTTTAAATGTGCCAATTAAGATAAGCAGCAAGCAGCCTGCTATTCCATCCCCCCACCATCGCAGAACGTTCATAAAGTTCTCCCAGCTCATGCCTTGTTTGATTATCTGGGAGTGAACTGCTGGAGTTTTAGAGTGGAAATAATAGATCATTATTTGAAACACATGCATTTCATGTGTGTTCTGTTTCTACAGTAATCTGTGTAAACACATTGTTAAAACAGAAACTTTTTCATATTTTAGTAATAAATGATACAAAATGTAGGCATAAACTATAGAATTTGTGAAGCGAGAAGTCCAAAGATCAAATTAACACTTTCACAAAAGTTTCAAGGATGATACAACAGCTTCTGTGGCTTAGTGGTAAGATTTGCAGACGTATAATCAATAGTCCCTGGTTTGATCCTGACTGTCTCCTATATTTACTGCTTTCAGTAGTGAGCTGCTCTTATTGTTAATATTATACAGTACACACATACACTTTGTTTGCGTCTGTAACAGACCGTGTACATTTATAGTATTGTACTTGTAAAAGTTACCTTTTTTTTTTACTTTTATTCTCTCTGTCACGATCACGATACATACTACCGCCCTAGGGATCTGACGCTGCTAGTTTTTATTTGAAACTGGGAATAACTGCAGATGTGAGTGGTATTTTGAGGCAATGGAACTGGACATTCTCTGATCTGGAGGGATAAAAGCTGACACACAAATGCTGGTGAATCTGCCTTCTTTGTATTTCACTGTCACTTTTTTTTTTTATTCTGTTTTATTGAGTGTTCCTGCTCATGAAGAATTAGTTTGCACCTTATGGTTTATGATGTCAAAAAAAACAGACATAGATATATATGATATTTGGAATAATTCATTTTATGACCTTTTATGAGGTCATTTCAGCGCTACATGCAATCATCAAATTGAAATGTTAACAGTTCACACACACTCAAGGACAGTCCTTCCTACATTTACAACATGTGTACCTGTTGCAATGCACACACTTCTCTCTATGTTGCGGCTTCTATTACACACCTGAGAGATAGAGTCAATATATGTGACATTTTGAAGAAATAATTTTATGACCTAATAGTACCAATCAGAAAACATCATCGCACTAATGCAATATTATTTGAAAACGAATAGCGTCAGATCGGGTGTGAATTTACGCTGGCACTGTCACTTAGAGTCTGATCAGGAGAGCCTGGGGGGGGGTTTGGTTTAGGATATGTTAAGAGTGTGAGCGTGAATGAGAGAATAAAACTGAAAAAAGCAAACTTTTACAAGTACCATAAATTTATAACCAATGTTCCATATATTTGTCTCTTACAGACGCAAACCAAATGTATGCATGTACTGTATAATATTAACAATAAGAGCAGCTCACTACTGAAAACAGTAAACATAGGAAACAGTGACAGTTGTTGTAGTGTCCTTGAACCTTTGAAGTGTTTATTTGATCTTTGGACTTCAGGCTTCACACATTATATAGTTTATGCCTACATTTTGTAACATTTATTACTAAAATATGAAAAAGTTTCTGTTTTAACAATGTGTTTACACAGACTACTGTAGAAACGGAACACACATGAAATGCATGTGTTCCAAACAACAATCTATTATTTCCACTCTAAAACTCCAGCAGTTCACTCTCTGATAATCACACAAGGTATGAGCTGAGAGAACTTTGTGAACGTTCTGCAACGGTG
This sequence comes from Polypterus senegalus, assembly GCF_016835505.1. Taxonomy (NCBI): domain Eukaryota; kingdom Metazoa; phylum Chordata; class Cladistia; order Polypteriformes; family Polypteridae; genus Polypterus; species Polypterus senegalus. The sequence continues at coordinate 63,834,166 of NC_053169.1, read as the reverse complement.
GGGGATGGAATAGCAGGCTGCTAGCTGCTTGTCTTAATCGGCACATTTACAGGACAAAAGATGCTGACGGAGAGATGCAAACGGATTTAAGGTGGGCCAGATTTACGAATTTTCTCGTAGGCTCTGGTAATTCTAGTATTAACATTCATATATGAGCTAGTAAAAGGAGGTAAATGAAGCAACACCCCATTCCTAACCATTGCAAGTACTGCATATTACTGCTATTTGTTTCTTGTTTTTCAGGCTGGTGCACCAGATGTTCCTCTGCCATTTGATTTGTTTACATGAAAAAAATATATCTGAGACAGAGCTTGATTTCTGGCTTGCACCTGATACTGCCAGAACAGGTTCCTATAAATTATGGCACTATATTTGAATTCAGCTTAGACAAAGGAAGGAAAGATGTATAATAAAGGTTTGCAAACTTTTAACAAGAATTGTATATATAACATGTTGAGGCCTTCTGTTGGTAGAGGCAATATAGACAGTTGCCTAGTTTATGCTACTATGGAAGGGGTACCCAGGAGCAGAACTGGCTCATGGCTTAGGTGACATATGCAATTCCCTTGGTATAAGAACACAAAAAACTGCTAGTTTTGACCTAGGTAATACAAAAAGCCCACACCCATTTTAATGGTGAAATTATATGATGGAAAACCTCTGCAGGAGAATTTTTCCTTGTTCATGAAATAATGAACAGGGTGGATATATAGGGCAGTATTTTGTACAGAAGCTGGCCTTGTATAAAGTCAGTTTCTGTGTAAGTGGTTTTTCAAAGTCTACACAAAATTACTGATATTTCAGCTTTTGTTGACGTAACAGCTGAAACTAAGTCAAATCATTGAAGACCTTTTTAATCTGACTATTGGAGTTCCCCCCTTTTCACTTGTTATTGTCATGGTTTTTTCTAACCCAAGTTTTCTGTTTTTTTTTGTTTTGTTTGTTTGTTTTTTTTTTGATAGCTTCATTATCATGCTGCATGTGAAATTAAATAAGATTTTTATTTGTGAAATGTAGAATGAACAGTTACATTAACATAATAGTCATGCACAAAAAGTCTTAGATATAACATGAATAGTTTTGGTATTATAATTAACATGGTAGAGTTTGGCAAGTATGTCTTTGTTAAGGCAACTTCAAGGTGTGAAAACATTAAGCTACCTGAATCTTAATATTTATCTAGGCAGTCTTTTTTATTTTTGAGTTTAAGATGTTTACTCTCAAATAACCAATTTTATCTTTACATTTTTTTCACTCATGTGTGCTTGAGAGGCAGCTTAAGGACTCTAGTGAATATAGTCACCCGTTGAACCACCGGATGGCACTGTGTACTATTGCCTTCTCCCTCTGCAGAATGGAAGATTGACTAGACATTCCACCACTGAGATAAATTCTGTTGTCCTCCCACCTTGACCCTCCATTTCCTGCCTGGAACCTATATGACCAGAAGTTCAGTCATGTTTGAGTTAGTTCTGTTTTGAACTCCTGTCTGAAAAGATGTCATTGTTATCCTTGTAAAGTTCCCTTTCCTTACCATTTACTTTTAATTAAATGGGGTCACAGATATGCCTTTAACCTTTTTTGTGTATGCTTCTTGTCTTACAAGTTATTCTTCCAGAGCATAGCAATGACAATAAAATACAACTAGGAACAAAATGTGCATGCATCATTTGTAATTCAGTAACTTTTGAAAACCTCTAAAGGATGTGCATAATCCTGCAAGGCACTACGATATATATGTTAATTCATCACAGAAGTTTTGTTTAGCTTAGTCCTCAAACACACGGAGTTAGCCAGCTCATGCTTTTTAAAAATTAAAACGGATCCCTTAAATGGAAAATCCATGTATTGTTAATCCATGTATTAACAACATAACTTTGTCACTTGCTGTATTTAAGTGTTTTGCTTATCTTTTACAGCAATATGAAACATTACCAAATTGTGTATGCTTTACTGGCAGTTTTAGTATTGCCTTATTAGAAAAAAACTCTTATTCACTGATTGATCCTCAAATTAAAATAAAACAATCTGAACTGAGTTGCTTTATTAAACAATTACATTTACTTTTGAATGTTGTTGTTAAAAAAATCTAACTTGACCTTCATCTTCTTTGAGGATCATGGACCTCTAGAGGTTTACATTCTCTGAAACAGCACTGTACTGGAATAAACACGTCCTTCTTCTCTTTGGCCATCTTACCCAAATATTTACCTGAATATTTATTATTTATGTTGAAATGCTGCTGTCTATGGTCATAATTTGTGCTGCAAAACATTTCCATGAGTAGTAGTATACAGAAATCAATTGACTGAACATTCTGTTGAACATAACAAAATATAACCATCCATTTTCTAACCTTGTCATCCATTTCTGGGATTCTCAGAACTGGTACTTAATTCGGCAGCTCTGGGTTTCTGAGGAACCAGCCTCTGACAAGGTGCCAGTTTATCAATGAACACACTCACATACACGCACACCAAAATCTATACTAATAAAAGGCAAAGCCCACACTGACTGACTGACTGACTCACTCACTGACTCATCACTAATTCTCCAACTTCCCATGTAGGTAGAAGGCTGAAATTTGGCAGGCTTATTCCTTACAGCCTAGTTACAAAAGTTGGGCAGGTTTCATTTTGAAATTCTATGCATAATGGTCATAACTGGGACCTATTTTTTCATCCATATACTATAATAGACTTCTGCTCGATGGCCATGGGAGGCGGAGTTATGCCTCCCACGTAATTTAGTGCCTGCCCATATTAGGCCGTCCGTCAGCAACAATCCAATAGAAACACTGCTGCTAAATATTCACGGGTGAAGGACTGTGCTTATGCAGACGAAGATGAGATGGTCAGGGTGGTGTTTGGCACAGACTCCGAGAAACTGCGAGAGAAACCGGGTCTTAGCTAACATTAAATACAGCCGTGGACATCGCACGAGATGGCACCAGCACAGCTGGGAACCTTCGATGCATGTACACCGAGCGGCTCACGTGAACTGACGCAGTGCACAGACAAAAATTGCTGTAGCAAGAAACTTTGAAGTGCCGGGTCTTAGCTAACATTAAATAAAGTCGTGGACATCGCGAGATCGCATGAGCACAGCTGAGAAGCTTCGATGCATGTACTCCGAGCCGCTCGCGTCAACTGACCTTGCAGGACTGGAAAAGATTAAATTAAGTTCATACACACGCTACCGCTAAATATTCATATTCAGGGAATGCCTGTTGAACATTTTACATTCACGAGTTCCGATTTGGGTGGTGAACACTTCGATGAATGAAACCTGTTATCTTTACAACGGTTGACAAACACGGAATAAACTTGAACACAACACATCCTCCAAATATGAACCTGATTGAAAGAAATAATGCTAATCAAATCCTTGATGACAGCAACACTCATAACGGTTACAAGACTATTACATTGACAATCATGTTACATTATTTTAAAAATGTTTCCTTTTCTTAGCACAAGCACAGCTGAGAAGCTTCGATGCATGTACTCCATAACGCGTTTAAAAAATAACGCATTTAATCACACTTCCAAGCAAAGGGTAACTTTTGTCAATGCATGATTTCCTGGTACATCGATTACATTGAGGCACACATCAGAGCTACAGAAATGTAAGAGTCGGAAGAAAGCGCGTTGCTAGCACTGATCGGAGGCAAATTTCCTTTCAAACGACTACCCGACGGAAGCCTTGATAAAAAACTTGAACACAACACATCCTCCAAATACGAACTTGATTGAAAGAAATAATGCTAATCAAATCCTTGATGACAGCAACACTCATAATGGTCACAAGACTATTACATTGACAATCATGTTACATTATTTTTGAAATGTTTCCTTTTCTTAGCACAAGCACAGCTGAGAAGCTTCGATGCATGTACTTCATAACGCGTTAATAAAAATAACACCTTTAATCACACTTTGCATTCCAAGCAAAGGGTAACTTTTGTCAATGCATGATTTCCTGGTACATCGATTACATTGACGCACACATCAGAGCAACAAAAATGTAAGAGTTGGAAGAAAGCGCGTTCCTAGGACTGATCGGAAGGAAATTTCATTTCAAAAGACTACCCGATGGAAGCCTTGATAAAAGCGTGGTTTTGTGCACACTGTCCAAATATGAACCTGATTGAAAGAAATAATAATAATGAAATCCTTGATGACAGCAACAGTCATAATTGTCACAAAACTATTACATTGACAATCATGTTACGTGATTTTTAAAATGTTTCCTTTTCTTAGCACAAGCAAATCTGAGAAGCTTAGATGCATGTACTCCATAATGTGTTAAAAAAATCGGAGGCAAATTTCATTTCAAAAGACTACCCGACGAAAGCCTTGATAAAACCGTGGTTTGGTGCAAACTGTGCAAAAATGAGTTTACATACCACTGAGGCACTTCAACCTTACGGTTCCATCTAAATGCAAAACATGTTACAGCAAGCACAGAAACTGTGTATGCTATTAGCACTAGCAGTACGGGTTCGAGTACCAACAAAAGATGTTGGCAGCCCAAACCTCATGAAATGACTGGCTTCAGGACCAAAATTAGTAAGTCAACATAGGTCAAACTTACAAATTCTCTCGCAAAATACATTGCTTTGGACTATAGACACTAACATTGGTGGAAGATAGGGGGTTAGAAAATGTGCTACAGTTAGCGTATTTCAAGCATAATTCAACAGCTTTATGACATTGAAAAGCAAGCAAAATTAGATGCATTACAGAAAGTGGAGTTTGTGGCTCTTACTGGGGATCATTGGACTTCCATGACCGTTAGTAATTCAAATTACATCTAATTACAAAATGTTCAATGATTACAATGTTTTAGCCTAATGTACTAAATAATTTTGGCTAAGGTTACTCACAGTTTAAAGGTGAGGCTGGTCAAATTACCTTTTATTTTTCTGCCTTATTTTTTTAAGAAGAAAAACTGCACTTTAATGTTGAAATTTTTGTTATTATTATTTAAAGACAATACCATTCTGAAAATGTACTTAAAGTACTTAAAATACCACTTTTTTTAAATCTGCCCAATTTTAGCCAGGGATCATATTTTTGTTTCTGTTTTGAAATGAAATGCAGTTTAAATGCATTTTTTTTTTCAGAAATTAAAACAGCTTGAGTTTACAATATTCCTGTCCATGTCTATTATTTGATTCTGTCGCCCACTAAAACCCTTTTAAATTAAAAAACAACATTTGCGATTTGGGGGAAATGTTCATGTGTGCTTACATTCGATTAATGAAGATTTATTAATTACACAGCCTCTAATTAATTAGATATTTTTTTTTAATCGAGTCCCACCCCTAATATATATATATATATATATATATATATATATATATATATATATATAGATATATGTATATATATATATATATATATATATGTAGATATGTATATGCATATATATGTATATATATATATGTGTGTGTGTCTGTGTGTATATATATATGTGTATATATATATGTATATGTATATATATATATATATGCTAGCAACACTCATGACAATGACAACACAATTACATTGTCAATCATGTTACGTTATTATTAAAATGTTTCCTTTTCTTTTTCATTACTTCTTTAACACAAAACTTCTCCGCTGTGAAGCGCAGGTATTTTGCTAGTCACTTATACAAGGCCAATTTAGAGCCACCAATTAGCCTAACATGCATGTATGCCAATGTCACACTTTCCAGAATTGTGTATGTGGCACAATCTTGAATAGTGTATTTCCTATTTATTATACTAAGATTGTTTTTCTGAAAATTACAGGAAATTAAATTTACTGTGTCTTAAATTAAACTTTTAAGATATCTGCAATATATTTTGAGATATCTCAACTGCATTTCTAGATATCTCAACTATATTTTCTGATATCTCAAAATAATTGTCATGTGCATTTCAGATATCTCAAATACATTTTTAGTAGTGTTAATTGGTAAAATTTTGCCAAAATGTTTCTTAAGTGCCACTAACCAAATATTTTCTATTAAATTTACCATGTGGCCATCTTAGACGAACATTTTTTCCCAGGTCCTCATGATGCTTTGCAAGGCAAGTACAGCATCACAATGCTGTAGCAGCCATGTGCAGCAATTTCATGCAGATGGACTATAAAATCGTTGCCGAGATGCTGATGTCATGACCAGATTTCATGGCCAGATTTCCACCCAATATGCAAAAAACATAGTCTTTTAATTTGATAAGTACATTAGGTTACCAAAATGAAAATATTATTAGTATTGCTACCAGATATATAACACTGATTCCTTAGCCATAAGCCTTAGCAGTATGCTAATACAAACCTTAAGGGAACCCTCCTTTCCCAATCATTTTATCAAGAAATGTAGGAAACCCTGTGAAATAATATTTATAATGAAAGATGAATCAGTATTAACAAGGCATTTCCTTTTTATTAATGGAAGAAAAAACTGCATTGCAAGCTATGACTTCAAAAATGGAATGAGGGTCCTATTTTATGGCTTCGTAGTACAGTTAATGTATGTTCCAAGATAGGAACTCTGTAAGCAAAATTATCTATATTGTATTTATTTATTGATTGTTTGTTGTCATTTGTTGCATTTTGTTTGTGGTATTCATTTTGTGTCTTTTTTTGTTTGCAGCACAGTGGGGCAGTGGTTAGCTCTTCTGCCTTACAGCACATATCACAATTTTGACCACAATAATCAGTCTAGAATAGTTGGATGATGCTTCTCCTAGCCCACAGGGGTACTTAAAAGACCACTGCATAGTTATAATCCAATCAAAACTAGTTCCTCCTTCCCCACTGACTTCAAAGCAGCATCTCATGGAGTTTTGCAAAGTTCCTGAACATTTCTTTTAAAATGAACTGTGTATCATTTCAAGAAGTTGTGAAATCTGTTGGAGATATCTTAAAATTAAGATATCTTGAAGTGGATGAATTTTCAGAAATCTGTAATTTATTTTAAGATAACTTAAACTAATTTCCATATATTTTAAAATGCATTTTGAGATATTTCGAAAAGTTAATTCAGTTTACCATAGTGATTAGCTATGACTGTTGCTTCATGGGTCCTGAGTTCCCAATCCACATTATCTCTTTGTGTCTAACTGGGTTTTCTCAACATGCTCCAGTTTCTTCCCTAGTTCAAAAGATGCACAGTTTAGGTTAACAGATTTATCAAAATTGCCCTGATCTATCCGAGTGTGATTATGTAGTGCATGCAACTGGATTAGCTGTGGTCTTGATGCCAGAATCGGCTCCACCTCCCCACATTCCTACGCTGGAATAAGAAAATGAACTATTGGAAGTTGCAGTTTTGCTTAAGCACAATATTTTGATAAATAATATTGTAACAATCAATCAATCAACATTTATTTATGTAGCACATTTTCATACAAAAAAATGTAGCTCAAAGTGCTTTACAAAATGAATAGAAAAATAGAAGACACAATAAAAAATAAACATAAGTCAACATTAATTAACATAGAATAAGTAAGGTCCGATGGCCAGGGTGGACAGAAAAAAAAACTCCAAAAGCTGGAGAAATAAAATAACAGTAACAGTCTATCTATCTATCTATCTATCTATCTATCTATCTATCTATCTATCTATCTATCTATCTATCTATCTATCTATCTTCACCCATCCATCCATTCTCTTCCGCTTATCCGAGATCAGGTCTCGGGGGCAGCAGCTTGAGCAGAGAGGCCCAGACTTCCCTCTCTCCGGCCACTTCTTCTAACTCTTCGGGGAAATCCCAAGGCATTCCCAGGACAGCCAAGGACATAGTCCCTCCAGCGTGTCCTGGGTCTTCCCCGGGGCCTTCTCCCGGTTAGACATGCCAGGAACACCTCACCAGGGTGGCGTCCAGGTGGCATCCTGATTAGATGCCTGAGCCACCTCATCTGACTCCTCTCGATGCGGAGGAGTAGTGGCTCTACTCTGAGCCCCTCCCAGATGACTGAGCTTCTCACCCTATCTTTAAGGAAAAGCCCAGACACCCTGCGCAGGAAACTCATTTCAGTTGCTTGTATTTGCGATCTCGTTCATTCAGTCACTACCCATAGCTCAGGATCATAGGTGAGGGTAGGAATGTAGATCGACTGGTAAATTGAGAGCTTTGCCTTACAGCTCAGCTCCTTCTTAACCGCGACAGACCGATGCAAAGCCCGCTTCACTGCAGACGCCGCACCGATCCGCCTGGCAATTCTTCCCTCACTCATTAACAAGACCCCGAGATACTTGAACTCCTCCACTTGGGGCAGGATCTCGTTCCCAACCCTTAGGGGGCACTTCACCCTTTTCCAGCTGAGGACCATGGTCTCAGATTTGGAGGTGCTGATTCCCATCCCAGCCGCTTCACACTCGGCTGTGAACTGATCCAGAGAGAGCTGAAGATCACGGCCTGGTGAAGCAAACAGGACAACGTCATCTGGAAAAAGCAGTGACCTAATCCTGAGTCCACCAAACCGTACACCCCCTCAATGCCCTGGCTGCGCCTAGAAATTCTGTCCATAAAAGTTATGAACAGAATCGGTGACAAAGGGCAGGCCTGGCGGAGTCCAACTCTCACTGGAAACGGGTTTGACTTACTGCCGGCAATGCGGACCAAGCTCTGACACCGTTTGCACAGGGAACGAACAGCCCTTATCAGGAGGTCCGGTACCCCATTCTCCTGGAGCACCCCCTACAGGATTCCCTGAGGGACACGGTTGAACACCTTTTCCAAGTCCACAAAATACATGTAAACTGGTTGGAAAAACTCCCATGCACCCTCCAGGACCCTGCCAAGGGTGTAGAGCTGGTCCACTGTTCTGCGACCAGGACGAAAACTACACTGTTCCTCCTGAATCTGAGGTTCGACTATCCGACGGACCCTCCTCTCCAGGACCCCCGAATAGACTTTTCCAGGGAGGCTGAGCAGTGTGATCCCACTATAGTTGTAACACACCCTCCGGTCCCCCTTCTTAAAGAGGGGGACCACCACCCTGGTCTGCCAATCCAGAGGCACTGTCCCTAAAGTCCATGTGATGTTGCAGAGGCATGTCAACCAAGACAGTCCTACAACATCCAGAGCCTTGAGGAACTCCAGGCGTATCTCATCCACCCCTGGGGCTCTGCCACCAAGAAGTTTTTTGACCACCTTCGTGACCTCAGTCCCAGAGATGGGGGAGTCCACCTCTGAGTCCCCAGACTCTGCTTCCTCATTGGAAGGCATGTTAGTGGGATTGAGGAGGTCTTCAAAGTGCTCCCCCTACCAATCCACAATGTCCCGAGTCAATGTCAGCAGCGCACCATCCCCACCATAAACAGTGTTGACACTGCACTGCTTCCCCCTCCTGAGACAGCAGATGGTGGACAAGAAGCTCCTTGAAGCCGTCCAGAAGTCATTCTCCATGGCCTCCCCAAACTCCTCCAACACCCGAGTTTTTGTCTCAGCAACCACCGAAGCCACATTCCGCTTTGCCTGCTGGTACCTATCAGCTGCCTCCAGAGTCCCACAGGACAAAAGGGTCCTGTAGGACTCCTTCTTCAGCTTGACGGCATCCCTCACCGCCGGTGTCCATCAACAGGTTTGGGGATTGCCACCACAAAAAGGCACCGACCACCTTATGGCCATAGCTCTGGTCGGCCGCCTCAACAATATAGGCATGGAACATGGCCCATTCGGACTCAATGTCCCCCACCTCCCTTGGGACGTGGTTGAGTTCTGCCGGAGGTGAGAGTTGAAGCTGCTTCTGACAAGAGACTCTGCCAGATGTTCCCGGCAGACCCTCGATTGGGCCTACTAGGCCTGACCGGTATCCTCCCCCACCATTGAAGCCAACTCGCCACCAGGTGATGATCAGTTGATAACTCCGCCCTTCTCTTCACCCACGTGTCCAAGACATGTGGCCGCAAGTCCAACGACACGACCACGAAGTTGATCATTGAACGGAGGCCTAAGGTGTCCTGGTGCCAAGAGCACATATGAACATCCCTATGCTTGAACATGATGTTCGTTATCGACAATCCGTGACAAGCACAGAAGTCCAATAACAAAACACCACTCTGCTTCAAATCGGGGGGGCCATTCCTCCCAATCATGCCCTTCCAGGTCTCACTGTCATTGCCCACGTGAGCATTGAAGTGTTCCAGCAGAGCGAGGGAGTCCCCAGAAGGTATGCCGTCTAGCAGTCTATTATATTATATAACAGAGTTTTTTGGAACATACTATAGATAACAAAAATGATCACATTTATTATCATAAACTCTGCCTTTAAAATATATTGAGCTAGAATACTGAATGCCTACCTCTTATCCAATTTAAAGAGAGATTTTGATTTAAAATATTTTACAATTTCAGGATCATACATAACAAATGGATTTTACCTAATGAAACAACACAATTCTTATTTTATCTTTCAAACTTCAAACCTAAATTGGATTAAGCAAAACTGATAATAGATGACTGGATTTTATCTTCCGTGATACAAAGGTGCTACATGACTGAACATGTCACTTGTGCCATTTCTTAGTTATTCATTTGACATACTAATTTAAGAGTATGTAGATAACACACAAACCAGCTCTGGCTTCTAGAAAATACAGACAGGGAAAAATCTGAATATTTGTCAAACATTTTCTTAGATAAAAAACAATTTTAAACTGAACTTTTTCAGTGACCTGCTTTGTGGCAATATTATGCCAATTTCTTTTCCCTCTTATTTTCTTGGAGGGTGTGCAAACACACTTTGCATATTTCCTGCAGATGCGTCTCAGCCACCCTCTCGTACTCAATTGTTTCACAGGTCGCATGTCCAGCTGCTGTTGACTTTTTGAAATTAAAATTCAGGAACTGCCAGAGCTTGCACCAGAGCTGAATACTTCATTATTAATTGTCCTATATTTCACATCAAAGCCACAGATGCCAATAACCTGTGCTGGCCCCTAAATGCTAAATTATTATTATTAAAGTATGATTGACGTCTCTGGTTATTAATTATAATCTTGTGCACATATGCATAGTGATTGCTGAAAATAATCAGCTTTGTCTGCCAAATTGGCAACATACAGAAGCTAATTTGGTCTGACATTCTATCAAAGGAGCTTCATTGAAACTCACCAGTATACCTAACTTATTTCTCAAACATCACTCACTTCCCTATAAAGGTTGCATCTTATTCAAATGCATCGAAATGATGTTGGAGTAGTTCATATTCAATTCATCAAAAGAGTGTAACAAACCATTCATTCATCCCCTACAATTTAACTCTTATTCTCATGCATTTCTGTGTTCTAACAGTTTGTATTACTGTTAAATAAAGAAATTAAAAGCCTAATTTTAACACATACAGCGGATTTGTGCTTATTAAACTTACTTAATACAGTAAATCCAGGGCCAAAATGAAGTTGAATATTTATGTATTTAAAAAATTAACATGTGAGTATATCATCTACACTTATGAATTTATTTTTGTCCTGGGTATGACGTTAAACTGCATCCGGCCCTTCAAGCGGTCCTCCAACTTGCAGGGAAATCTTGGGGGTTGGTGGCAGAATTAGCACTCCACCCACCGTAAGAAAACTTCACAAAGCTCCGAGACTACAGAAAGGACTCCTTTTTGCTCTCCGCGGGAGTAGCTCTGCTGCGGCCGCCCATAGGATGGCTACTCGCAATCATGAAGGGGATGGGGGAAAGCCCTCGGGAGCCCCATCCTCGGAAGAGTCGAAACCGTTAGAGAGCCAATAGGGTCAGGTCTGTTGAGGATCAGAACTGGTGTGGTGCTGAGGTGTCGCCTGCTGCACGACAGCACTCAGGTCCCAATTTGAGGCGGCCCATACGGATGGGCACATGGAACGTTTTGTCTCTCCGGCAAGATGATCATCTTCCTCTGCTGTTGGAGAAGCTGCGTAAACTCCGCATTTCAGTGGCGGCACTCTCTGAGGTACGCAGACCAGAGACTGGCCAGATCTCTGTAGGTGGATACACCTTTTATTAGTCTGGTCAGTATGATGGCTGTCATACTCAGGGAGTAGCTGTTGCTGTAGCGGATTGGCTTCTTCCGATGGTGTCCGATGTCACTCCTTTCAACAAGCGTATTATGGGACTTAGATTACGGCACTCCCTGGGTGCCTTGTCTGTTGTCTCAGTGTATGCTCCGACTGCGGTGAGTGATGTCTCAGCGAGGGAGACATTTTATTCGCAGCTTTGCTCAGTGCTTGAATGGTGCCCACAAGGTGACACTCCTCTGGTCATGGGCGACTTCAATGCAGCCACTGGCACTGACAGGGCTGGCTATGAGAATTGTCTTGCTCCCCATGGGTCTGGTGACCATGGTGAAAGTGGCTCCATGTTCCTTGACTTCGCAAAAGGGCAGGGGCTGTGAATCGCTGGATTCTGGTTCCAGCGCCCTGAACTGCATTGTTGGACTTGGTACTCCAATAATGGTGGTGCGGTGAAGGAGATTGATCACATCCTCGTGGACAGACGCTGGAGGCTCTTGCAAAACTGCAGGGTGTACAGAAGTGCCCAGTTTGTGAATTCTGACCACATATTTGTTGTTGCTACTCTTAGGATCCAGCTTAGGTCCAGTAGGTTACCACCTACTTGGAAAATGAGCCTGGACTTGGCCAGACTCCAAGACCAGGCTGTTTCTAATGAGTTTGCATGCAGTTTGTGTGAGGAAATTTCAGATTTGGGTACGACTGCTGATCCTAATGTGATGTGGGAGACCTTCTGTGACAAGACCCTGAAGGTTGCTGAGGGTTGTGTTGGTGTTACCAGTGTTCCCAGAAGGAGGTGTTTCATCTCGCAGGGCACCCTGGAGGAGTTAATGGCAACTCTGGTCTGTAGAAGGAACTGAGGAGGACAGCTGCGAGGGCTCTGAGGGCAGATAAAGAAGC